>NW_022987641.1:0-285000 GCF_902827165.1 Trematomus bernacchii | reverse complement strand
GTTAAAGCTTTAACACCACTTTTTATCCGCAAACAGCAGCCATCCATCATCCACCCTTTTTCCTAGATCGATCTCTTTCCCTCCCTTGGCATCCCTCCATCCTCTCCCCCAGCTTGTACCGTCTCTAAATCTTTCCTTCCATCCATCCAACCATCCATCTCCTGACGGACTTTCGCATGCTCTCTTTTGACCTTCTTATATATTTGTATTTCCATCAGCCTTTCCTTGTTCATTTATCTTTGTTTTCAAGGATACAAAGAGCTGCTTTCTAGGGCAGAAAGTCTGATGTTGTAAATGTGCAGGTGGACAGTGATACGCTTCATGTACATATTCCCACTCTCTGCTGTACATGCACTCATACACACATGGTGGTGTTTTACATAAACACCTCATAAAGTACATGTCAGCTGAAAAGAGATCAAACGGAATTCATTTGATACTTTTCCGACTGACCCAGAGGTCAAGCCATTCATAAACTCAACACTTGTTCTGTTCCCATCCTGTATAATAACAGAGAGATCACAAACCTGGAAGTTTGACACAAATACACAGTATTTAAACTACAGTGCCCAGGACAAATACTAAACTAAATGTATAAAAAGTACAAAAGTACACAACTGATACAAAGCTACAGAGTTAACATTTAGCAACATGTCACTTTTTGAACGGAAACTAAGATGAGCATGTACAACAGATGACATGTGTGCACTTGTAGACAATCTCAGAGTAATCAGCAGGTTTCCACCTCTTCCTGTGTGTCTGTATGAGTGAGAAAGTCTGAAATGAGAACAGGAAGTGTTTTCTATTTCCACAATGGCCTCAGATGGTGTCTGTATTCATGGACAGTTGTAGTACTCAGCAGCCTGATAGATACAGCGGACAGACAGTGAGAGGCTCGGAAACACTCGGCCCCGGCTATTTTGTAAATCTTTTTTTCATTTAATATCTGCTATCTGCTCACCATCTGCTATCTGCATCTGGTGAGCCTAACCCTAACCCTGGACTGAATGACCAAAGACAAAAGCTGTTTTTCCAGATGATATGTCCGCTCAGTTGTGTACATCTGTCCCACACATTTTCTTTGTCGTGTGTCTGACTGACCTGAGAGTAGAAATTAACCATGGTGGTGGTTTCTATGTCCTTCTTTCCCAGTATTTCCATTTTGACTGGAGCGGTTGGGAACTTGCTTGAGAAGTAGTCCAAGAAGTCCGGCAGGTAGCTGGCTTCTCCATGGACGATCCCCATGACGTAATGAGCGGCCTGAAAAACAAGGACAGTAATACAATTTAAACTTTGTTTTATATTGTATAAATGTACTAAGGGCCCTTTTACAGAAACGTCTTAAGCCTGGTCTGATCTCAGTTGAGGATGACATTTAGGTTTGTTTGTATTACACAAACATGTTTCCATAATGCATTTACTTTGGATAGGAATTGAGCTATTACAATAACAAACTGTCCTAATTATAGGATTTAGGAGTCCTGCAGAACGCACAGCGCTCCTGCCAGTGGTTGTACAGATCACACATGCACTATAATAAGAGCTGTGCATTTTGAACATGAATACAGGCATGACAGGGCCTAATGAACAAGCTAATTTACAGCTGTTGTTTTATACGAAAAGAAAGGAGGACTGAGATACGATACGACACAGCCATGAGTTTTAGAATTGCTTCTGTGATGGGAAGATAAGATTTGGCCTATCTTTAAAACGATAAGATAACACAAGCAGAATACTTTTCTGTAATGATGAATATCTGACTCTGCCGTACCTGCGATGAGTCCTCGCTGAAAGACAGGGTGACAAACTCCTGGGCGAACCTCTGCATCTGGCCCGGGGAGAGGGAGGAGAGCTGGGAGGTGTAGGCGTGGGCCACCAGGGCCCCCCCGTTCGGCTGCTTCTCTATGTGGATGTACGGGGCAAACTCCAAGCCCGCCATGCCGGGATAGCTGCACTGATGCTGGGGTTGGGTCGGGGTCTTTGATGGAGAGTTGAGGGAGTCGAGGAGGGCGCAGTTTAAGAGAGATTTGGGGGTGAGATGAGGAGAGGAAGGTAAGAGATGTGCAGTTTTGTTGTTGGGTGGAGGGTAAACAGGTAGGGGGGACTTGAATGGAGACAGGGAGGAGTTAGGAGTGACATCAGAGGATGAGGGAGAAGAGTTGGGAGGTGGGGAAGACGGAGGGAGGAGAAATAGGCCAGCACAAATGGTTTGGCAGGAGCGGTGGTACATCTTCACTCGTTTGTGCTTCTCCCCCTCTTTATGTTTCTTCTTCTTTTTCTTCTTCACTTTTTTGATCTGCAGGTCCTCTGGGTTGATCTTGGCCTTCTCTTTTTCATCTGGACAAAGGGGCAGAGAAAGAGACATTACAACTTTGAGGGGAAGACCGTTTTTAAAGGAGACGACATTCTTTAAAGATTAAAAATAGGTAATTTTGAAAAAGCTTAAAGGGAGTAGGGGGACACATAATTCATGCAGACTCTCAAAATAAATCTAGTCTGCTGTGTGATGGATCAACAAACCATCCCACGGCTCTTTCCATTGCTCGCTGTAAGAAGACAGCGTTTACTGTCCTCTTGCAATGATGAGAGCTCAGAGAAAGCTTTCAGTCAAATAAGGTGAAGTGAAAACAGGAAATCAAGTGCTGATGATTCGTCAAAGCAGGTTATATAGAAGGGCCGAACACAGAAACATAAAAGCATTTCCATCATATTGCTGTATCATTTACTTTCACTGTTCTTAATCACCAAACCAAAGTGATATCTGATAGATTCCCTATTTAAAAAAAACAATACAGCAAAAGATAATGAGTCCTAACTATTGTAGACAGATGACTCATTTCTTCTCCCAGGTGGTGTGTGTCTCCGGGGGTGAATGTATAAAAAGAATTTAAGAGGACCGAAATAGCACCCCTGTAAAAAAGCAGATATGACAAGGCCAGGAAACAAGCTTTCCAGAGGAATATCTGATAAGAGATAATAACGCACATGGTGGACGGTCTCCATGACGCCTGAGGTGTTTAAGCACAGTGCTACTGTATATATATGTGTGTGTGTGTGTGTGTGTGTGTGTACACTTGAATTCAAAATGAAGTATTGATCAGGTTAAAGCTGATTATGAACACCTAACCTAATCTGTGCTACTTTGTTCTGTTGTGATGAGTTGTTTTCTTTTATCTCAGCTTTGAAATGTCACTGGTTGTGAGCGGTTAACATCCATTTGGAAATGTGTTGTGGCTGGTTCATTCTTACCAAGCGGTTGTGTAAACAAGTGGATAAATATACATTTACTATGTGTGTGTGTGTGTGCGCATGAGAGTATTTTTGATAGTTGCTGCCTCAGCATAATTCACATATCCGCTATCATCACACACACACACACACTCTAGTTTGTACCTCACACACGTCCGACACAAGATAAGGCGGGAATGAGACAGGATGAAAAAGAGCAAAGGGGCACAGTGTGTGTGTGCTTGAGACAGCAAGAAGATATTTGCAGTACAATACCAAAGCTACTCATCTGAAAACTCTTTAACACTAGGCACCCCTCCCCCAATTATATATTCTCGCACACACACAGAAATATTTACACAATGTCAGCAAATGTTCTTGTTTTGTTTGACTAACAGTTGAAAATCCAACAATGTTTAAATCTGAATGATATTAAACAGACAAACAGCATACCTCACATTATAAAATCCAAATGTGTGAATTTGATCACATAGCAAATGATTAAAGTGATCACCTATCAGATGTTTTCATTACCTTCTTGTATTGATCGACTATGATTGACCAGCTATTCAACATTAACTAGCAGCACCCCTGACAGTAAATATCTCCCTGTTCAATCTCTAAAAACAAGAACAATGAAGGGAAGATTAACATCAATACAAGTTCCATCATTTGGGTTCACGCTTTAAAAACATTTAAAACATGGTGGATGTATTTTCCTCTGACATTTAAAAAACAACGCCCAAGTGTGTACAAACTGGGATGTCACCTCTTTGCTCACACACAAACACACCCATTTGTATAAGAGCGGACCACATGGCTCGACAGTCGCTGTAAGGTCAGATAAGTGACAAATAAAAACACACACAGCGGGGGGGACACACACACCGCCTCAGAGGTAGTAAAGCAGCCCTGCTGTCAGAATAGCTGCTCGCTGTGTATTGATTTTCTATACAAGTTTCCTCGGGGTGCCTCTCTCTGTCGTCATTTCCAATTGTAAACTTAACACTCTCTCAGATTAAATTCTAACTTCTCCCCCCTGATTTCACCACTCCCAACATTGTCTAACTTAACACTCTCTGATTAAATGCCTCACTCAGTTTAACTGAATATCTACTCTGTGGTGGGGAGAGTCTCCCTCTTGATTCCCACCATGGATCCTGCAGTGTCTCTTTTATTGTACAAACACAATCACATGCTTGTCTCTCTGGCAGGACCACTTTATCAGCCTCTCTCTCTCAATTCACCTCTCCAGCTCTTAAACTCATACTGCGAAGATGTAATGCCATACCAAGGACGCCTGTCCACCTCACATTCAGTTTGAAGGTTTAAAAGGTGAGCTGAATTATCACAGTGATTTACGTCTGCACCCTTCTGTGGCTTCACTGGGGCCTTCGACGGTCACAGAGGGATCATGGCACACCAGCACAGAGAAGTGCTGTGAGTCAGACTAAAGCTCTAGGAGAATTCAGGATAAAATGGCAACCATGTATGTCGGATTGTTATGTGTGTGCATGTCTGTTTAAAAAAGGTAATGTCAAATACAGAGAGAGAAAGGGGGGGAGGAAAAGAGACGCTCACACCGCTCAGCAAATAATTCACTGCTGTCGAAAGGTTAACAATGAAACTCTCCAACACACACATGAAGTGGAAACAAGGAAACACTAGCATGACACACCTGTAGGGGACTGTGGCCTTTCTCCTTTCTGCTTGTTTATGCACACAGACATCATAGTACATACATTCTGTATAGGCTTCATTTTCATACATGATTGTTTTTTTAATCAAGGTTTAAAAAGCTTTAATGTAGCTGACACTCGGGACATAATTCACCATGTCTTCGGTTAAACACTAGCATATCACTTCAGAGCCTTTTCTGTGATGATTAACCTTCACACTAACACATCACTCCAGTTCTGAAGTCTTTACACTGGCTTCCTGTGTGTCAAAGAATTGATTTTAAAATACTGCTGCTGGTTTATAAAGCTTTGAATGGTTTAGGCCCAAAATACATTTCTGATCTCCTGCTGAATTATGAACCATCCAGAACTCTCAGGTCCTCTGGGACTGGCTCTCTGTCCCCAGAGTCAGAACTAAACATGGAGCGTTCAGTTATTATGCTCCAAATAACTGGAACAAACCAGAAACCTGCAGGTCCGCTACAACTCTGACTACTTTTAAATCCAGGCTGAAGACTTTTCTTTTTGCCGCTGCTTTTAATTGAACTATTCACATCTTAAACTGCACTGTAACTTTTATCCATGTATTTTTTCTTTTAACCTGTTCCACCCTGAGCCTGTTTGTCAGGTCTCAGGCTCGAAAATGACATTCCCAGAACAAATGACCATATCTTCCCTTCTAAAAGGGTTAAATTAATAATCCTTTTTCTCAAAGTAATGATAAACCTGTGAGTTGGATGTAGAAAAGTCAGAATCAATATAGATGTTTTTTATTTTAAAGAAAATTCAGATTTTACATAGTAAAAAACTGTAAATTATAGTGTCCGTCCAAAAATTATTTTTTACTTATAGTGAAAACTACCCTTGGATGATGGTAAGGTAAATTAAAAGCTTTAGGAATCCAAAGTACAACATATAATAAGTACCCTGTATCAAGATTGATGCAAAACAAGTGACATTTGACCTTTTTAGACAGATTTAGCAAAAAATAACCACTTCTGGGGTCATTTGGGTGGATTTTCCATATCTCTGGCCCCCCTTGCTCGATTTTGATGGTTGACACCTCTTTCTGACCGTTAGAGCCAATAGAATCGAAGGGGGAGTCCCCCACACACACTCATTGTGAAAAAAAAAGATGGGGGCTTTGCGCATGTAATTTTGCATTAGAGTGAAGCTACAGTCTAGCTCTGACATCTAGAAACGTAAAAGCATGGATTATCAATCTCATTGCTCATGGATTATCAGAAATCATTTCAAAGGGACACAGACACATTGGATTAACCTATGGATTAACTTCAGCAGCGTTTTTATCGTTTTAATGCCATTGAAGACCACTTTGGAGAGACTACAGAGCCAAGGTAACCTTGTTAGCATTTTTAGCTACCTAGCGTCAAATGTTTTGATGTCTGTTTTTGCTTCGTATAATTCAGTGATAATGAGGGTACCCATCGATTCTGTGTCACCTCACGATGTGAATCGATGTCATGGATGTGAACAAAAGATAAATAATAAGGTTTTGTGAGTGATTTTCGGTGCAGTAATCTGTTAGCATTTTTCGCTCGTTGCTAATTCAGAGGCTCAGTGTTAGCATTGTGGGTTTTCTTTTGAAAAAAAAAAAAAAAAAGATCAGTTAGATGAGTTTCTTCCCGTTACATGGATATAAAACATTCATAGTTTATTAAATGAACATGCCCTCAGACACTGTTTCCTGCAAGATGTTGCGGCAGTGCCCCGGTACCGGGGTCTCTCGGGCTTAACAGGTTAATGTTTATGTTATTATTTTTGCTTTTTAATGACTGATTTTAAATGCCATTTTCTTAAAGGTCCCATGTCAGGCTTTTCCGGTTACTACCCGTCCCCTTGTGTGTTATGAAGGTTTTTATGCATGTAAACGGTCTGCAGAGTCAAAAACCCTCAAAGTACACCCTGTAGCGAGTAAAACTCTAACACAGTCTATGCTGCCCCAAAACGCCTCGTTGGAGATTTTTCATTTTCCATTCTTTACTTCCTGGGTACTCTGACGTGGGGATACCCAGAGGCCACACCCTCTGCCAGCATTTCACGAAACAAAGCTTCCCAAACCTTTCAGCGATTCATGCCGGATATGCACAGCGTAGGGCACTGAAGAACGATGCTGTTCCTACTTTGTTTGGACCAGCGGGAGATTCGGGTACACAACCTGTAAGTATTCATTGTTGTTTGTGTATTTATGATGTTTAAAACAAACAAGGTATCTACCACGACTGTAAATGGGTAAACGTTTTCCGGGCTGCTAAGTTGGGATCGCGGAGAAATGATCTCCACAGACCCATTCTCACAGCGTTATAAACCTTTTTCTTACTCAATATCAAGCCACACTTATTGTTTTTACTTCGGCTGTGAGTGTTTGTGTGTGCTCAGGATGAGTTTCGCCAACACGGAAGCCTGTCTGCTGCTTGCAGCAGATCGCAGCAACGAGCCTCTCAACGTCGCGACCAATCAGAGCACACTGGGCTCACAGGGAGGGGGGGGCAGGAGCTCCAACAAGCCGTTTAGGACAGAGAGTGAATACCTGGTGAATACACATACTTTACAGAGATGCTGTATGAGAAACCAATGTGAGTTTGGAAAATTGCACAGTATAAATCTATTTTAGTAGACCTCAACAATGGAATTATGATCAGTAGAAATGGCCATGACATGGGACCTTTAATGTCTTTCATTTTTGTAAAGCACTTTGAATTGCCTTGTGTTGAAAGGTGCTATATAAATAAACGTGCCTTGCCTTGCCTAACACAGTAACAGTTGGACAGTGTGTTACTATGGAAACATGGAGTGTTGAGAGTAAAGCTGTCGGACGGTTTCTTGGGGGCTTTATGAATAAATAACACATACATTGTGTAGTTAAAGATAGATAGAGACGAGTGAATGTTCAACTTTTTGATAAGCTTTAATACTTCATCCATTATCAAAAGTGTTCCGTCTCCCCAGTAATCAATGAACTGACTCATCATGTCACCACTAACTGGGAGGGGTTCTTCCTTATGTCATTCATGCATTTACATACTGTCCTTTATGTTATGATCCGTATTAGTTTTCCCTGTTTTAAGAGTGTTCACCCCACTTTGATTTGCAAGTAACGGTCTTCTGCATTTGGGTCCTATGTACTTTGCCCTCCAGCCGTGACACTTAACTTAAATAGAAAAAAGTAAAGGAGAGACAGACAGAAGAAGAACACACACACACACACACACACACACACACACACACACACACACACACACACACACACACACACACACACACACACACACACACACACACACACACACACACACACACACACACACACACACACACACACACACACACACACACACACACACACACACACACACACACACACACACACACACACACACACACACACACACACACACACACACACACACACACACACACACACACACACACACACACACACACACACACACACACACACACACACACACACACACAAATGGTTACAACAGTGTGCTATATTAGGTCATTTAATGGAGACCCCACAGTATAACCCACCCCCCACTGTGAGCTGAGCAAATGCTAAGAGCAACAATTGTGATGCATTTTACCTGCACGAGTTTCTAACTGAAAAAAATGCTTCCAGTGTTTGTTCTCAGAGATCTGACTCAACGCAATTATTTATTTAAAAATGATCATGAATGCATTTGTTTGCATTTCACTGCATACCATGGAGAGAGCCAGAAAGACAGATATATGCATTAGCCTGTGGGGTGTGTAGCTTAGATCACTGAGCCAGCAGAACACAGAAAATAATTGATTTGGTCCTGACTCTCACACAAACAAATGCTCAAACAGTAATTGTTATTTGACAGCTTCCTTCTAACAAATTAAGAAATCAAAAACCCATAACTCACTTGTTTGGGTTTTATTATATTATTATCGCTCAAAGGGCACTCCCATATATCTGCTGCCAAAACAATAATAATCAACAGAAAACAAATCAACAGTTTGATGATGAAGGAAATCTCAACATAAGGGAACACAGATGCTTCAGCAGCTTCCTCGTTTACAACCACCTGTGACAAACTCCATACTTTGGAGACACGCAGGTTGACTCTTTTGAAATTTTTCTCAATGTCAATGTGAATTATTAAGCAACAATGTCAGATTTGGACTGGATCCAGCTTCCATTGGTCGGAATCAGTCATCTCTTCATTTTTAATATGATTCTAAGTTGAATGCCTTTTGTGTTGGGAGTGTTTGTTGGACAAAAAAAAAAGTCACCCTACATGAATCACTTGGTTTGCATTGTGTGTTTCCACCAACCTTTGATGGGCGGCTTGACTTCTCCGTTCTCCATCTTGAGCTCGTTGATCACTTTGTGCTTCTTCTTCTCCTTTTCCCTCTCTCGGTCTTTGACCTTCTTCTTCTCCCTCTCCTCTCGGTCTCTCTCTTTTGCCTTGTCCTTGTTGGAGTGCTCTGTGGAAGCAAAGGGGATGTTTTCAGGTCTCTTAGGTTAGCTCCCAGATTTACTCACTACACACATACTTCATTTTTTTTCTCCCGCCTCTTGACTAAACTCTTGCAAAGTGCTTCACCTTGGCCATCATCCTTTCCCTAATCATATTGCTCTTCCTCCTACAAACTGTTTGGCTCCCTGGTGCAACAAATCCATCTCTCCACGATGCCTTTAGTTTAATCTCTCTCCTTTCCTCAGCACTGTAATGATCTTCCAATTCCCTTTAAGACTCCAGCACTCACTCTGCAACTTCACACACAGCCATGAAGCTCATCAAAATGTCCTGCACGTTTCCTCCACCTGACTCTCCCGGTCTTATTTCCTCTGCTAGTGTCAATATGATCCGCTCTTAAAAAGCCTCCCTTGCTTTTTGACTTCTTTTATTTCCTCTTCCCGGCGCTTCTCCCTCTGACAGAATCGTTTCAGTGTTGAGGGAATATTTTCAGATCAAGGCATTGGAGTGCACTCTCAGGTTGCACTCATTGCAAATGGCTGTGGATGAGAGCAGCAGTTTAAAATGTGAATATCAGCCATCACACGTACGCCTCCAGTGCTTCCTGAAAGGTAAGCGTGGATGGGAGTAAATCATCTCTCTCCTCCAGCACAAGTTAAGAAAGAGTTCATTGCTTTTTAAAATATAATCTGGAAACATTGCAGAGAATTTCCTGATTTCAATAGATTTTGTTTTTATTCTTAGGGTTTCTGACATTTTCCCCTGTTAGGTACTTAGCTGTGTTTGTATGTGTTCTTTGCAACACTTCATAACTTTGTTAAGAAAAGTCCTGTAAAAATAAAGATAATATTTCTTAAAATAACTATATTCTTATATACATCTTCTCCTTTGATTCTTTATTTCCTTTCATATCCACATAAAGAAAGAACAACTTTTTATTTTCACCACAGTAGTTCTGCTTATTCTTTATTTTCCTTTCTAAAGAACTTTTGTCTTTGAACTCAGTCAGATCAGCATTTAAAAGTAAGCTGTGTTTGGAGACTGTTCTCTCTCCTGGGGTCATGGGGAGTGGGAGAGTGAACCCAGTGGGGTTGGACTGGCTGGTTGCAGGATCAAAGGAGAACATTCTTTGAAAGTCAAACAGGCTTAAAGGAGCAGTCGGAGAATCAGAGGTGCATCGATACACTCCTTTTGAATGATTATATTTCAATCAAAACCATGGCGTTGTGAACTTAAAGTAGGTCGATTGGGTTTGCTACTGAACATGCAGGAAGTCATTATCCTCATACCTTGTGGTTAACAAACGGAAGGCAAACATTTTTAACAAAGCGTTTTAAGAAATGCTGCAAAATGACTAGACACTGTAAGCTGCCTGTTAAAGAAGAAACGGCATGTTTCAAAACATTAGCTCTACTACAGGAAGCCGCCCACAAAGGAGGTTTCACTCGGATCTAATGCCAGATTTATGAAAACATGTCCGACCATGCCAGAGCGGCAGCATTCATAAACTTTTAATTAAGACGCAATAGGAGATAAATTAGCCCAGGTGGCTAACTGGGTCTTAAACAAACTGGAATATGTGCTAATTTATCACAGCTTGAGAAGAGAGGGCTCCCCCTTTAAAGTCAAAAAGGACACCAGTGAATTGCTTGAGGTTCACAAGTTTCAAACTGGTGTGAAGCTTCACAGTGTTGATTTGTCATGGGAATACATCACAAAGCTAGAAGTGCAAGTGAATCAGAAATTAATGGGATCCATGAAACTTCTTCTCAGTTTTTTTCTGAGCTTGTTTTCAGGCTTCCTTGCAGCAGCAGCAGCCGGGTTCTGAAGGGGAACACAGCAGGTGGTTTTCACTGTCCGGATGATCACAGAGAAGAAAATACTTTGAAACATAGAGGGCCAGAGGCAGACGGTTTGTTAACGTCAACTACGCAAGTCCCCACTGCCATCCAACTTTTAGAGCTGTGGAGGAGAATCATTCATGCATGAAGTCAAAGGGGGATTTCAGATTTACATTTGGACAACTGTAGTATCTTCAATTCACTTGCCCTAAAATAACCTTTATTATTGTTACATTACAGTGTTACATATTATAGTGTTACATGTATCTGTAAAAAGCATAGATTTGTTGGCTAGCTAGTGTGTGTTAGTGCTGTTCTTTTTCACTTCAATCTTTCATCTATTTTGAATCCGATCAAACAATAGATGAAAGAATTCCATTAAATGTGCAAGTGTTAACGATAATCATACAACGGTTTCGTTGTCCTTTCATATTCTGAGAATCTAATAATGAGTTTTTATTACTAAATCTAATAAACAAGCAGAATCAAGCTAAATATGTGTCCTAGTATTTTGTTGAGGAATCTGAGGGCTTCAAGGATTAGACATCACAGCTAAAGGAGAAGCTATGTGCACAAAATGCTCGATATCATTTCTGCAAATAGAATAACTCACCGAGACAGAAACAAGGGGGAAGCCACCCAGGCCTATGATGTGCAGGTACACATTAAAGAGGGACAACTGTAACGTTTAAAACACTGCAGTGAGACACCAAAGTGAAGGCGATATATCAGTGTTGTAGGACTCTCTGCCACACTACAGGTAAACCGGCCCACCAGGACCCTCCTAAAGTCTAGATGTGCATCCTGCTACGTGGCAAATCCATGCTTCACAATTCAAGCTGATCTCAAAATGTCAATTGCTGTTCATTCACTCTTTGTCATTCTCTTTAACGGTCGTGTAATGCTTGGGTCTGAATAAATGACCCTGCAGACAGTTAGTTAATTGGAGGCTGATTGCGGCCACGCTTGATTTTCTCTTTTCCTGTCGCTGTACGAGGACAGGGATTCTTTCAGCATGCTGCATTAGCATTCACACAAAAACCTAATTACTGCAGACATGATTCACAACAGCCCCAGTCTCCCTGGTTTACATGCATTGTTTAATGGTCAGAACAATGTCCAACAGAGCTCCAATGCATAGTCAATAGACAGATAATTGTTTAGTTGTTAAAGCAATTTTGCATTAAAAAAAAAGCAGATGTACCCATGATAGGTCTACTAAAGGCCATTAGGAGATAATTAGGAAATTGATAGCCATCACAGGTACTCACTAGTTTGTAAGTTCATGTGTTTAAAGATCAGCTTCATGAAAGTGCATATTACAATTGACAAAAGTACAGGACCCATCACACCAATAGCCATATAACTGTTTGCATCAGCTTTAATCTATATAGCACATGTGACACATCAAAACATCTACAGTGGCCAGGCAGACAGAAGAGTTTAATTAGTTCAGCCTTTTTATTCAGTTATGATTGATCTGAATTAAACCTAATTGTGAGTAGGAGTATCTTTAGAGCTGCATCTGGTTTTACTTATAATATCCGACTGCACGTAAATGAGTGTCAACAACAGGTCAACGTGGTCTTAGTGAGGATTAACGCGGAGCGCAGTTTAAGCGTGCCGTGCCCGGCCCGTTTTTGGTTGCGTTTCCACTAAGCTTAGTTCCGGCTAGCGGGTACTTTTTCACAGTTTTCTGGCTCTCCAAAATCGAGGTTCTTTCCAGGGCCAACAACCGGGCTGAGTATGCTAAACTAGTGAGAGAATCGCTGGCAACTACAACAAAATGAACATATTTTACCGTGATTTAATTATAATACACGTTTCAAAATGATGCCGAAGTAACAACATACTGATACCGGTTAGTACCCCAGTTCCTAAACTGTAATGGAAACGCAGCATAAAGTGAGCCTGGCCTATCAAGGCCTAACTATACCGTACTAAGCCGTGCGAGGCCCTGCAGTGGAAATGCGCCATTAGAGTTAAACAATTATTTATTTCACACAAGATCAGCCGACCTAGTGCAGTAATGATTGCTCGTTCACTGCACTTACTCCAGTGTCTCTCATTTCTAGACCAGATGTATGTAACCAGGAGTCGTGGCAGTATCATTAACCCTCGCTCCGACAGAAAACCAAACGGTAATAATAATAATACTGTGGCTGCGTGATCCTCTTTTGATCCCTGCAGGAAAATGTCTTGCCTTCCAGGAAGGTCAGAGCACAGTCAGCTTCAGAGCAGGAAATGTCCTCCTGTTGGACAGCAGTCTGTCTAACAAGTGAAAACATATTAGAAAAACACTATTTAAATTGTGTTTTTTCACAATCCCCTCAAGTCTATGCTGACAGCAGCTGTGTGACAGAGAGAAGGAAAAGGACTGACACACTGCAACAGCTTTAACAGGAAGCTGGAGCATTTTAATCCTTTTGAAACATTTTGCCTATAGGATTAATTTTCCAGCAACACTCTGCTCAATATTCATATACTTCCTCATCTTCACATTTGAAGCTACTCAATATAATTACAGTCTGGCCATTGAGCAGAACCCAACAGCAATTACAGGCTCAGGACTTTGCTCAAGAGCACCTCAGTGGGTGCTTTTATTTATGGTTACTTATGATCACATTTTATCAGGTTTAGGGCTGCACAATATGAGGAAAATATGCGATGTTAAATATCACAATATAGATATTACAAATATATAAATAAACAGATATTAAAATGTACTCAGTTGTTCCTTTCTGCTGCTTTCAGATTACTGCTTACAAACATAATATATTTCTTGTTAATTAAAAAACAATAAGGAAATGATTTCCAACATTTGTATTGAACACAAAAGGCACAAACAAACAAGTATAATGGATTACATATTAAGTTCAGTTTTCTACGTGTATGCTCTTAAAACTACCCATTAAATCTGATTGTGTTTTTCACGCAATTACATTTTTTTTTCATCATTAAATAGTTTCAGCATGCATGTATATAAGTTGTTCAATTAACATAATACATTCAATAAAACTACACTGACTTTTTGTGTAATAATTGGTAAATAAAGGTTTATTTACTCAGTTAAGGACATTATTTTTTTTTAAATCCCATTTCTGTTCCAGTTCTGTGAAGACCAACACCAGCCTCCCTCTGTTCTGAAATGCAGATAAAGCGTGCACACACATCCAACACAGGCACTTTACACTGTGTTTCTGATGGGGTGTTTTGGCACTTCTGGTGTTCTCCCTGTCTGCAGAGGCTGTTCAGTCATGACCTCTCAACCTACCCAACTGGAAAAAGGTGACATCATGCACTCACATACATTTGCATTTGTCCCCTTGGTACACCTGCTAGTGTCTAAACACACACACACACATGCAGAGTTGAGACACTGTGTGACGATGAGAAAACACGCACCAAAACACAAGGTCTACAGTGATTAAACATAAAGTAGTAGCTTCAGCGCTGTGACATAATCAGTCATTAGCATATTTCAACATGTAAAAAGAAACATAGCCTAGATATTTTGCAAAAAATATGTTTAAAAATAAATAAGTAGTTGGACAATTTACGATATTGTATTTAAGATATCATAATATTGTAATTTGTTACCAACTGTTTGTTTTTTGTTGTGATTATTGTTGTCTTGCCATTTAGGCTATTTCACTGACAATTGTACCCGAGCTAAAATATTTATATTGTTTTCCTTCTGACGCAACAGCTCATAATTGTGGTCCTGCCTGACTCTCATCATACTACTTCCCTGATGGCTCCCACAGGATTGTTGACATCCTCGTGGATTCATCTTCTTATTATAGACACATGCATTTCGTCTACCTATTCTGTAAATGTATTATCTCTTCGATTTACACACGGCATCTATTGCACGTCTGTCCGTCCTGGGAGAGGGGTCCCTCCTCTGTTGCTCTCCCTGAGGTTTCTCCCATTTTCCCCCTTTAAACTAAGGGGTTTTTCTTTGGAAGTGTTTCCTTGTAAGATGTGAGGGTCTAAGGACAGAGGGTGTCGTATTGTCATACTGATATGCTGTACAAACTGTGAAGTCCACTGAGACAAATGTAACATTTGTGATATTGGGCTATATAAATAAACATTGGTTGATTGATTGATAATTGCTAGTGTCAATCGTATCCAAGTGTAATGACTCAAGTGAAATAATAAAGGTTGTTCAATTGTAAAACAAATTGATGTAGGTGTGGATCAATGAACAGCCTACACCATGATCTGCGTGTAGAACATGGAGTAACAGCCTCACTCGACAGCAACAACAAGCGAGGAGCTATGCTTCCAGCCTGAGGTTACCGAGGGGGGCGTGGTGCTATACAAAAACAACACTTACCCCATAATGGCGGGCGACTGTCATATTGTTATGACAGCAGCGTGCAGTTTAGTGCACACACACTACTCCTTAGGTAATACAAATATATAAGCGCATTGATATTACAGAATAACAATTTACTAAATTGTTACGCTGACATGACGGATTATAGTTTTTGTACGCCGTTTATAACAGCTTACTCGACCACATTACCATAATAATAAAACAGTATACATATTTTTCGACAATATATGACGTAACAAGGTAACAATTGCTCTGCAGCACGAGAGCAGCTGGTTGCGATGTAACAGCCCGGTCGCGCGACTACTGCCATGGAACGCTGTTGTGGAGCTCGAAGGTTCACGAGCGGGTGAACAAGCGACGAGAGCTGGCAGCCATGTCCCGCAGAAACACCGACTAAACTGGGCTTTATACACGCCCAACTCCATGTAAACCTGTTTTATAATATGCATTTATAATTTAGAGAAACCGTTGAGAATGTTACGGGTCCATAGACAACATTTAGGAGCTTTAGCTTATCCAAAAACGGGACAAATTATGAGGCAGACAACCGCACTCTCAGAGCCACATGTTAATGCCCCAAGTGGATGATTCTACGATGAGCCAAGTAACTACAAAGCACCACAGATCAACCCTACATATAATAATCACAACTTTATGAATTCCTTTCAAATATAATTAAAAAAATACACTGCTGGCCTACCTTTGGGTGCCAACATGACCTCCCCATTTTCTCGTTTCACTGCAGAAGTGGTGTTAATTCTGCTGATTTCGTTGTTGTTGTTATTAACATTATCCCCGGGTCCGGAGGTCACCAGTACTTTAGTTCTCTTCTTCTCCTCTCCGCCTCCTGCCCCCTTCTCCCTCTCTTTCTCGCGCTGTTTATCTTTACTGGGGTTTTTGTGTTTGGAGGAGGAAGGCGCTTTGTGGAGGAAGAAGTCGCTCTGTTTAAAGACTTTCTGCGTGTTTGTCGGTGGCTGGTGCCCACTGGTAGCAGGCACCGAAGGGTTGTTGCTACTCGTCTTAACCGGGCTGAAGCTCCACAAGCCCGCCCCATAAATCTGCTGCTTATTGGGCTGCTGGAGTTTCTCTCTGCCGTTGCCTCCCACTCCTGCTTCCCGGCTGAGTTTCTTGGGTTTAACGCTCCTCTCCTCCAGTCGGACCTTCTTGGGCAGCGGCGGGTTGAAATCCCGGGAAGACTGAAGGCGGTTGTCAGGGGCTCCCTTTGCCTCGGTCGGCTTGACCAGCGGGCTTTTGGCGGAGGCGACCGCCGGGGCTACCGCAGTAGCAGCTCCGGTGAGGTAAGCGGAGCACAGCGAGTCAGCCATCTTGAGGCTTCTCTCTCTATTTACTCTCTTCCCCAACGGCCGCCGCTGCTGTTTTTTTTTGCGCGACGTGCAGGCAGGCAGTGAAGGGGCGGGGCAGAGTTTGATGGACAGGTGGTCAGCGAGGGGCGGGACTAAGCTTGACTGACAGACAGAGAGGGAAAAACTAAAGGCGGAGCTTACCTTTAATGTGTTCTCTGAAAATAATCAGGAGCAAGACCTCAATTAAAGTGAACATCAACACCAACAAGCATTATGAGAAATATAACTTCCTCTGGTAGCTACCAACTACACTCCTCCAAGTGGTTGCTTTAATGTCTTTAAATATCTGGAGAAAACTGTTATATCCACTGATACATTTAAGGGAATCATAACAAATGTGTTAAAGGAGGCATGCAATTAAACAGCTGTTCTTCGGAATTATTGTGAAGTTTTGTACGTCATGTTGTTTATGTTATAATTTTGTACTAAGCTATCTTGGCCACTCTATGGTGTAAGATATTTTTGGTGGGACCTTCTTCTAAAATAAAGGTTACATAATAAAAACATTAAAATAACACTTGTGATTAATATTATATTGTAAGCGTTATTTACCAACCAAGTATTGTGTAAGTGTTTTTACATATTTGTCACAACTGACTGAAAGTGCCTGTAGAGAACTTTTTCATCTAATCTTCAAAACGTAATGAGTTAATCACTCACTCGTCATTATACAGATTTATCTGCATTTAAAAACGATTCTACACTCAGACTGATTAAAGTGACAGCAAACTGTGAATACTAAACATGATTAGAAGCAGTTGTAAAGTTAAATCTTGTGACAAGATTACTGTATGGTGCAAGGCAGAAGGGTGTGTGTGTGTGTGTGTGTGTGTGTGCGTGTGCATGTGTGTGTGTATCAATTTCTACCAGCATCTACTGTATATGACTCATATACCTAAAAATAGGATGCATTATAATGTTTATTCTAGGTTTTAAACAGAGCTGACACGCTTGTCAGTTCCTTCAGATGGTGCAGCCTGCTGCTCCTGCTCACACACTGAACGGCTATATTTATAAGTAATTACACAACATGTTAAACTGCTCCATGGGAACACTGAGGTGACCCAGTTAAGATGGCAATCTGGCTTAATGCATACAACAGGCAGATAGGGAAAGTGTGTGTGTGTGTGTGTGTGTGTGTGTGTGTGTGTGTGTGTGTGTGTGTGTGTGTGTGTGTGTGTCAGTCAGACTGTGTATTCAACACATCGATCACCAGGTGTGTAAGTCACAAAAAAGTAGTAAAGTAAAGGAGAGAAAGTTAGCAGGAGTGGTGTTAGGCCTGTGGAATACATGGATGGATAAAAAGTATTTAATTGTCTTTAGCTGCATTAGTTTTGGTCTGATAGTGTGCTGTATCTGTATTTTTCTAGATTTGAAACATGTTGGATGCTTCCATCAAGTGATGTTTCTAGGACGTGTATATCTTGTATGCATTGATATACATCCTGCCTAAAAAGGCTTAATTGGACTCCTTTTTACTTCCTGAACATAGTGACATCACTATGTAACACTCACACTTCTATTGGCTAGCTCTCCAACACATTGTACATGATAGGCTAAGGGGTGGGACATATATAAGCGGTTGACCAATCACAACAGAGCCGGCCAGCTAACCAATCAGAGCAGACTGGGCTCTGGTTTCAGACAGAGGGTGAAAAGAGGTGCTGCAGCACAGGCAGTATGAGAAGAATAAAGAGCTTTTTGAACATTAAAGCATGCAGACATGTCCCTGTAGAGACACTAAATACGGATATGAACCTGAACATGAGCATTGTAGGACCCCAACAAGTTTTTTGTAGATGTCATTGCTGTAACGCGTGAGAGGACAGACACAAACCTGCTCTGCGCACCATTATACCTTAAATATTGTATGGTAATTAACTGTATAATTAATCTCAAATGAGCATGTGAGCAGAAGTAAATAATCCCAGTATCTTCCTACCTGCTGTGCCTCTAAAGTGAATACAAATGTGCAGCCTACAGTGTCTCTGTGTAAGACAGTTAGCGCCTGTGTTTTTAACACCTGCTGGGACTAATTAATCAGTGTATCACTGTGGGTGTGTGTGTGTGTGTGTGTGTGTGTGTGTGTGTGTAGTATACATTTGTCTCTGCAGAATTTCCAGCTGTGATAGAGGATTTCATGCTGTGAAAGCCCTTTTACACACACACACAAACATTGATATGATCAGATTATATATGCAAAACTACTAGCTAAATAAATACAATAACAATATTTAAATTCTAGTCAAAATTAACTTGTGTTTGCTGCTATGTTAGTTTTTTTATTTCTATTGACTTGGCTCTGCTTTTAACTGTATTCTAACTATTTAATGTTTTGTGTATAGCACTTCCTATTACCTTGTTGCTGAAATGTGCTTTATAAACTTGTAAATAAAAGCTGTCTGTATTTCCACTCACACAACACATTTTTTGTTGCATCATCTCACACAAATAAAACCAAAGAGGCGTGTCTTCACTTAATGGTCATCTTTACTGATTGATTTCTGCAACATACAAACATTTTGGGGCTGTGTGTTTATGTGTGTGTAAGGAGGGTCACAAAGTGTGTGTGGGGCTGAACAGTCCCACAGGAGGCGATGAGCAAGCAGCAGCGAATCAAATCGCTCACACTCACGGCGCTAATGATGATTGGAGGAGAGGGGAGAAGGGGAGGGCGGGCTCTCTCTTAAAGGCACAGGTGGGCTCTTTTCTGAGATAATGTGCATGTGACGGGGTCAGGTGGGAGGATAAAAGAGAGAAACAAAGTTGTTTTAAAAGGTTTTCTTTCTCAACACGTCATAATTCAGCTTACTGGCACTTTGAACCACTGAAAGCAAGTCGCATTACTTAAATTAACTGATCTTCTGGCGTGTTGAAAAAGACATCCTTTTAAAAATGTAAAAAAGGCAGAGACGAGGGTGGGAGGGGAATAAAGGAGAGAACACAGCAGGGGAAGTATGAAAGAAAAATAATGAGCTGCTCCTTGTTCAGAGTTTGAGATCCATCTCTGATGCATGTTCTACATTCAAAGAGCTGAGAGAGATAAAAGACATGGGTACAAAAGAAGGAGGGGAGTGTGAGAAGAGAGGAGGGGGAGCAGTGGACAACAAACAACCGCGTATACAAAAATAACTTTTAAAATACCATTTACAAAAAACAACCGCTATTATTATTATCATCATCATTAATATTATTATTACAATCTTAATCGAAGCCCGTTGTAGCTGTTTGAGGAGGAGGGGGGGGGGGGGGGCTGGCTGGCTGGCAGGCAATGCTTTTCCTCTGCCAACCATCTAAAACCAAAATCTTTTTAAGCATGTCACTTCAACAGTACAAATAAAAACAACCCTGAAATATTTGTCAGGAGCAAAAATAAACAACAAGGGCAGCAGAATAATTTACAGTCTGAAGGGAAACACTGTAGGGGAGGAATCATCATCATCATCATCATCATGCACTGACTTTTTTACATCTTCTGTTAATAAGAATATTTAAGAGATAACAAAAAAATCTGAAATATTATATACCTAAACTGCCCTGTACAGCTTTTTTTCTTTATAAAACAATGCATATAATGTATAGTTATGGGAGCTAATGGAGTTAGCAGAGAACAGTAAGCAGTAGTCCTGGGTCCCTATCATTGTCTCACACATATCGAAGCAGGTACGATTTTTTTATTTGAAAAAACATTCAAGTCTGTAAGAGTTTGCTATGGGAAATCAGACTTTACATGAATCTGTCGAGTCCCATAAGAGCAAAGGGTGATGTGTACTCTGAAACACTGAGGTTTACTGTAAGTAATATGGCTGCTAAAATAAAATAAAACCTTTGACCACCCAATATTAGAAGGAGAATGAGATCAAAAAAGGTAACAGCAGAAAAACAAGACAGTGCTGAGGGAAAAAAACAGTGAATTGTGTCCCAGGAAATGAAGTTTATAGAGAAGCCAAAGGAGGAAGGACTGTCTCTGAGAGGCTAAGGCAGGCTCACGTCCCAGCAGTGAGGACAGAGTCACACAGCTGAGCAGTTCGGTCATTACTGATCGATTTCAGGTCACTTTGACCCCTTAGTGACTGGAGAAAGCAGAATTCCTGGGCCGGATTTAGTGTTAAATATTTTAGGATACATGTCGGTGTTTTTCATACTAACTAGTCTTTGCTTTTTTATTGTGAATTCTTTGAGAAGGGGACATCACACTTTGGTTTTGTCATTTCAAGCATAGACGTGTAACGGATCACTTGTTACAGAACTACTTTTATTGTCAGTATTTAAGAGTTAAAGGAGAGGTGTCATGGCCATTTCCACTGATCATAATTCCATTGTTGAGGTATACTAGAATAGATTTATATTGTGCATTTTTCCAAACTCACATTGGTTTCTCATACAGCATCTCTGTAAACTACGTGTATTCACTGAATTTCACTCTCTGCCTTTAACGGCTCGTTGTAGCTCCAATAGCTCCAGCCCCCACCCTCCCTGTGAGCACAGTGTGCTCTGATTGGTCGGGACGTTGTGAATCGCGCTGAGCTCCGTGGAGGTGTTGTTTCCTTGTTAGGGATACTCAGCGAAACACAGCCAAACTCATCCTGAGCACACACAAACTCACAGCCAAAGTAAAAACAATAAGTGTGGCTTGATATTGAGTAAGAAAAAGGTTGATAAACGCTGTGAGAATGGGTCTGCAGAGAGAATTTCGCGCGATCCCAACTGTCTGTTATCAGCCTGCAGCCAGGGAGGAGAAATCAGCAGAGCTGCCTGTGTGTGAGGAAGTCCGTGGATTGGTCAATTTGGACCAATCAGCGGGGGCTTAACGTAACGGCTCCGCCGACGTAACGTAACGGCTCCACGGATTGGTCCATTTCGTTCCGGGTACGGGATTACATCATCCCGTACCCGGAAGAATCAAATGGACAATGACGTATCTCCAACGAGGCGTTTTGGGGAGGTATTTTCTGTGTTAGAGTTTTACTCGCTACAGGGTGTACTTTGAGGGTTTTGACTCTGCACACCGTTTACATGCATAAAAACCTTCATAACACACAAGGGGACGGGTAATAACCGGAAAAGCATGACACCTCTCCTTTAAGATTTGTTTTCCATCGCCACATGACAAATACAGAGTAAGCAGATATTTAAAGGAACAGTTCGACAATTTGGAAACTGCAACTGCTTACTTTCTTGCACAGAGTTAGAGGAGAAGTTTGATTCCACTCTCATATCTCAAGCTACAGATAGCAGCTGGTTAGCTTAGCTTGCATAAACGCTGGATAAAAAGCTTGCCAGGCTCTAGAAGGGGAAAACATATCTTCGGGTGTCTAGTCTTTATGCTAAGCTAAGCTAACAGCCTCTGTGTACAAATGCAGAGAAATAATGGTGTAAACTTTGCATCAGTAAAAAATTATTATTTTTCCTAAAAATGAAGAACAATTCCTTTAATTCGGCTGTTACTGACAACTGCAATGACCGAACTACATCAACCTATGACTCTGGGGAAAAGGGAGGTCAGCATAGAAATATGAAATACTGCAGCTAACACAGGAATAAACCCGCCCAGAAACCCTGATGGGGGGGGGGGGGGGGGGGGGGGCATGGGTGCTCTGTTTCTATGCTGATCTTTTATAATGTAGCACCAGCACACAGAAAGTGGGAGAGAGGGAGAGAGCGAGAGAACCCCGGCAACCTGTGCATACCCAACAGAAAAGGTTGCATCGTGGGTAACAGATTATCTCGGTTCGCTTTGAAGATTGTTGTTCATTCAGTAGGAGGAAGCAGACCCTTCAGGGAGTTCAGTTCAACCTCAGTCAGCTCCCACACTTCTCTGATTAAAGATCAGTCCTGATTGAGGATGAACAATCATACTTTTCCCCTCATTTGGCGTGAAAGAAATGTTCCATTTAACATGTTAGGGTAACACTTACATCCCTCGTTATTTAGCCCCGGACATTTCTTATGATGCAATCGAAGCGAGGGACACAACAAGACGCTTTAAAAAAATCTATTCTCAATCCACCAAAAACAGGGGAAAACAGGAGTTGTTCTTTAACCATGAACAGGAGAATAACAAGACAGATCTCAGGTCAGCATCTAGAGCGGGGAAAACTTCTAACATCAGCAAGCTGAACAGGAAAACGTGGACACTTGACCAGTGAGTGTTCTTCTGCTTTGCACAGTGGCACTTTGAGGAAGGACTGAGGAGGAGGAGGAGGAGGAGGAGGAGGAGGAGGAGGAGGAAGATGAGGATGAGGAGCACAGAGAAGGTGCTTCTATGTAAAGCGTGCCCTCTGTCTGTAGCATCTATTAACTAGGGTTTTGGACCAGCCAGGTGAGATCGGTAGAGTCCATCTCCTGACGGGGGAGGACACTGTAGGTGGACGGGGGGATGGGTCGTTCCATCATGTCCACTCCAGGGGGGGTTCCCGAGGGCCTTTGGGCTGAATGCAGCGGTTACCGAACCCTGAGAGAAGATGGAAAATAAATGAGGGTTTGCTTTTCACGGAGACAAAACACAAAACAGAAAGTGTCTTCCCCCGGAGGAGAATGTCTTGTGTTTTCTGCACATGCTGCCCAGAGCTACGTTTACCATCAGCACACACATAGAACACATGATGTCATTTTGATAAACTGTGTTAGTAGTAGAAAGCTGACCAGTGACCGAGAGACAGCAGACTTACCCACCCAGCTCTGCCTTGCTGTCTGTTGCCGTGGTGCCAGTAGATGTGGGGTCAGCTGGAGAGGTCTTCTTAACACACTCTGACACATCTGCACACAAACACACACACACACAGATGAATGGGTGGAGGCGCTGTGTGGACATCAGATGATTTTGAAAGGAATATTTCAGGCATAAAAAAGATCATTTGTACATTAATTATGCCCCTTTCACACCGGCGCTTTTCCAGCTCCTGCTCGGAGCTGGAGCTGGAAAAGCGCCGGTTTTTCCTGTTCACACTGCAGCGGCGGCGCGTCATAGCTCCGGAATGCGGTTCACTTCCAGCTCCAAAAAATTGTCGGTCCAGAGGCAAGAGCTTCGGAGCTATGACGCGGCGTCTCTTACGTCGAGGCGTGCAGGAAACCTTACTTTGACCATCCGTTCGCTGTTATTGATCATTGTGGAGAGCAGGCAGACGTTTTGTTTGTTATTATAGCAGCTATCGGATGGAATTAATACATGGGCTGCACAGGTTGTCATGTCCGACTATCACAAGTAGAATCATAATGAAAAATACGCCGGTAAAATGTGCCTGTAGAAAACGGCTTAGCAAGTAGTCAGTTTAGCTTCGGTTGCTATGCTAACATCACCCATGTTATACCAGAGAAACTTTCATAACAGCGTTGTGATGCCAAACAGCGTCAATTCAGACTGACACACATTCACTTAAGGGGAACTGGGGATATGTATCAGCTGCTTGTGTGACAGTCAGACAGTGAATACTTTAGAGCCGTGTGAGCTAACCCGGAGCTAACGGGAGAATAAACTCCCGTGGAAGTGCAGCCAGCACTGCAGCGGTCGGTAAATGCCGCTGAAACACATTAATAAACAATGAACCACGGCACTCTGGAGAAAAGTATAAGGTTGGAGAAGTCGTTATTTAATTTAATCTGGCTTCGTATGATTAAAAGCAACACGATCATCGACCCGACGCAGTCCCCGGCCCGTTGTTGTTGTGGGAGAAAATCAGCGACGTAAACTGTGACGTCATGACGCAGCAGCGGCAGCTCTGGGCAGTGTGAACAGAGCGGGAGCTGAAAAGGGAAACCGGAGCTGAACCAGAAAAGCTCTAGCTAGGAGCTAGAAAGGGAAAAGCGCTGGTGTGAAAGCCGCATGTGTAACCTTTTTTTGCTCGCCATGCCTGATTGGTCAATCCAATCCTGATGAATTGGGGTAAATAGGTGCAGCTTTAACCATAATTTAACTATTTCTATAAACTCTTCTTATACTCTTCCATGTAAGTACTCTTTATGCAGATTTGTTATAAATACTAATGTTTTTGGAAGAGGATGTTTTGATATAGTTCTGCTGACCCCTATTCTAAAACTCGCCATGGAGGCGTGCAAGGAAAAGGTAACGTATTGTAAATAATTGGTAAACAAATTATAATAATCAATTGATCTGTATCTGTAAGTGAAGTATCACTTGCGGGTGTGTTGTCTAATAGTTTGAGTGGTTTAAGACACATTTACACTGCATCGGTTTTACTGAGAGACACCTGAATTTGTTATAATAATTACAAACATAGTATTATTTCTATTTTATTGTGACGAATAAGGTTGAAGTAGTTTGTACTGGAATCACTGAAAGCTAGATCGAACTAGTTGTCTTCACACAGTGAATAGAATAATTAGGCTTGATATCTCTGTATGTTATGATGGATGCTTTCACACACGTAGGGCCTCACAGGAGCAGCACCACACCTTCAGCTCCAAATCAGCACATGTAGAGAATATGAACTTTACTGTGATTTTATCACACTGATAACACATTTGCTCTGACAGGAAACTTCTTCTTGACATTTAAAGGGTAGATATTAGAATGAGAAGCCTATATTCTTTAGAAATGTTCAGTTATATTCATTGCTAGTAAATGATCATTATAACAAGAGTCCAACAGTCATTTCCCTTCGCTGAAACGACTGTAGCATTACATTGGCAGTAACCATCCTCACTCAACCTCATCAGCACCCACACATTTTGCATTTCACTGCTTCTCTCCCCCCCCCCCCCCCCGTCCTCCTGTATCTCTCTCTGTCTCGTTGTGTCTGCTCTCAGCAGTCAGTCCCATCGTCTGCGCGGTCATTTGTAAAACACTGAAGCTCTGTCTGCGGCTCTGAATAAATCCTGCGAGTGCTGAACAACCCTCAGGACAAACAGACGTGTGTTCGTACCTTTATTTGAACCGCTCCACTCTGCCGAGGCTGACGACTTCACCTCCAGGGGGTCTGACAGGGGGGGGGGGGGCGGAGAAGGAGGGATGTTAACAAGAGACAACGGATAAAAAATGACACACTTCGACACACATTCCTACACATTCAAACCCTCAGATCAGATCCTTTCCTTTATCATAAACTGCAGATACTGACAACTCATTTATTCATATATCTTATTCAAAAATACCCAAATAGGTAGTGATCACTTGGAGCAGATGCTTTAAACAACATAACAATATATATATATATTGTTATATATAATAGGAATGATTCTGTCCAATGCTTTATGATCATTGTAACAGGAAATTATACAAAAAGTCATTGGTTGTCACTAGCAATGACAAAACAGGTACAAATATTTCAAAAATATTTTATAGTTGCCACAACTTTTTCTCCTGCCGTGAGCATTGCATTGTGGGAGATAAGGCACACACTCACAAAAAATGAAGCATACTTGGTTTCCTGTTTGTAGTTTAGGACTGATTATATTCTCTCTCCAAGTCACTACAGGTCTGAACTACTGCCAATGCTGCCCCCTAGTGGTGTAACACTCTCACAGCCTCTCACCAAATAAATGAACCATTTCCTCTCATGCGCTCTTATGTATACTCTCAGAGTACTACACAGGAACAAATCAAACAGCAGAAGGCAACATGGAGGAATACAAAAAAAGAACAGAACATGTGTGTCCATCTGTCCGTTAGAAGGCAGCATTACAGAGAGCCTGCTCAATCGCTGTACCAGATAAGAAAAGCAGATAGAATGGGAATATCAAATCATATTCCTACTTTTCCAACTGTATCAAACATCCTCTGCTGATGTTTCACTCACACCACAAAGTCATTCGTTTGCCTCATGTTCATTGGTCCATCCACCTTCTTTGACCAGCCATTAAATCACCAGATCCAGGAGGGGACCCCCCCCCCCCCGCCCTGGAAACACACCTGTGGATCTCGACCAATGCAAACGCACCTGTGGCCAGCAGGAAGGACTCAGGGGTTCTCGCAGGGAGGGGGGGAGGGGAGTCGTCGCTGTCCCAGCAGTCTGGGTTAAAAGGTCAGAGGTCAGATGAGAAGCAAAGTTAATGAACGGGCTCCGAGGAGGGAGGCAAGAGCGTTTCTCAAATCTTTCTCTAAAGATAGCGGGACTTCTAAAAGCAGTTTGAAATATGATGAGTCACCTTTCTGGGCCAATTTTAAACTTTATTTATAGACAATATAACTATAGATCATTTTGTTCTTTTTGTGTTTTCTTATTGATGTTCATAAGGATTTTCTTTTTGATTTTCACGTGATTGTTCATTTAATGAGATGTTGATTTGCTTATGTTTGACTGTATGTATGTGAACCCCAATATGAACAGCCAATGCTAATGCTAGTGCTAATGGGGGTCCTAATAAAGAAAGAAATATGGACTGATATTTTCCCATTTCTTTCTATTGTAATATACTGTGATTTAAAATGACTTAAAGGTGGGGTAAGTTTGAGAAACCGGCTCGAGATACACTTTTTGTTATATTCCATGGAATGCTCTTAACATCCCGATAGCAATGAATATCTTAAGTGCTTTGACAAAAAATCCATAAAAAAATGTCATCTGTGGAAGCCGTAGTACTGTAAAAAGCACGACCAATCATTTTAGCCGGCCCGGCTAAAATAACTGGATGGCCTACCTGCCTGTCAGCCTTCCATCTGTGCACAAACTTATCTCATGCCCTCATTGGTCATGTGCGCGTTCGTGTGTGTTGGAGGCGGGGCTCTGTAAGGAAGTGGCAGATTTTCTCCGGTCGTGTATTTTCAAATTCTAGCGATCTCGAGCTGGTTTCTCCAAAATTACCTACCCCATCTTTAATATTAGGATGTATTAGATTAGAAACATTTATTGTCATTATACATGTACAAGTAAAAATAAGAAAAGCTAATCCAGGCTGATTTCTGGAAAGGTTACGAGTGTGTACAGCAGGTTGATGTCACTATAAGTTATTAGAGCCAGAGCCAAATGATTCTGTTGCTCCTGATCTCACTGAAGTGCTGTTCACCATGCAATAACAAAGCATCAGAGAGAGAGCCACATGTCTCAGGGCCGTTCACCTCTGATGGTCAGTGAGTCTGCTCCCTCAGGAGGGACAGCTGCTTTAGGTGTGACTTTAAATCATGAGACTGAATCATTTGAGCAAGTTTAATCAATATGAGAAAAGTGGAACTAGCATGTTTATTTGTCCAGATAATAATTGAATACTAATTAAGGAAATATCACATATACCGATAGCAAAGCAAAGATTTCGATTGGCAGGTTTAAGAATAATTTATTGTCTACATTGACTGTATGTTTTTATATATTTAATTCTAACTTTACACGCATTGTTTCCCCTGTTTTTAACTGATTGTATTTCTTCTTTGAACTGTAAACACCTTTTATCAAATGTTTTTGTACAGTTTGGTTGGTTAATTGATGATTCAACCAGCAGCCACCAGCTTTGTGTCCTTAACCAACAGCAGCAGCAGCAAGCTCTCAGCCCTCTCTAACAGCAGTTAGATTGTGACCGAGCGGACAGCAGCCATCAGAGCCTCACACCGACTCAAAGCACCACAGCCCACACACACACAGTGCCAGAAGCCAAGCACACCAAAACACAAGTAGTCCATCCAGGACCAGGAGAACCTCTGCAGTTATCCTACATACTGGAAATACTTCAGGAGGGCATGATGTATGAGACATTTAAATGGCTTCCACAACATTAGAATTGTATTTGATATTATTAGAAAGCATCATTTTGTTTTTGGAAGAATAGTTCCTCAAAGTGTGTGTTATGGCTGTCTAGTATAAATGAATATATGTATTTATATTTTCTCTTTAGTTCCTGAAACAAGAAGGATCCAATTTAAAATAAAAACGTGTTATTTGTGCTCTGTCTGTGCACATTAATACTTTCTTCAACATCACAGTAAGCACCTTGGGTACATTCATTTTCTTTAAAATTTCGTATCAAGATTTGTTTAGGTTTGTATAATTACTATGGTCTGATAGAGTGTTATCTATGTTCTTAAACTACTAAAAGGCTATGTTTTCTAAAATATCTGGCACAAGTCGGATCATTAAACTTTTATCACTCATCCTGGAAAACATCTATGAACTATTTTAAACCCTTTCAAAACCTATGGCTAATCGACTTATTCCACACCATTTTTATTATCTTTTTAACTGATTTATTGATAGATGGACATCATGCACCCGAACAGTGAATCCAAATATGTAAGTATGCAGTTGAGTCTTAATTCATCAAGCTTTGAATCAATTCAAGAACAAAACCATTTCCAAGCCACTTCAAAACATTCCAAGTCAGCTCCAATCGCAGCGAAAATCAGATTTCAAAACCTCATGATTTTGAAATCCTCAGAGAAGAGGAGCGGGTCTTTGGCTCCAGAAGAGAAACCCAGCTCAGGTCTGATGATGACAGGAGCCTCACAGAGGGTCACAGCTCTGTTCAACACAAAGTGAGCACAGTTGGCCGCTGTGTATTCATCCCAATCATGCAGTGTTGATCCTTCACCATCCAACATGCACACACACACTGAAACAAAAACAGGGTTTCTTTCTCCCGTTTGCAATCCCACTCACTTAGACAAACACACACAAGCTGAGAGAGGAAGAGGAGAGTTGTTTTGACAGATGTTTGCCTGTTAACATTTGCAGCATTCCTCACAAACCGACCAATTAGTTATACAGCCACTGAGACGAGCTCAGTAGAACTATCTCGGTTTCTCTTGTGACTTCTTTCCATCTCGCCTCCGTCTGAGCCCAGCAGTGAGGACAGTGGTGTGTGTTGACAGATACAGGTTATTAATTAGCATGTGGTCTGTTGTGTAACCCAGAACATGTAGCGTGTGGTTCCTCTGAGCGAATGTGTGCGAGGAGAATAAAGAGCTACTCTCAGTTTTTTTTACCAGAGATAGAGTCCGTAGAACTTAATGGGAAGTACACCCATTTGAAAATGCCCACAGGTTGTTCCTATGCTCAAATTCAATACAGAAATATTAGTAAACTCTCTTCCAAATCCAAATACTGAAATATGTCATGTAGAATAAGGCTGAAACTGCTTAATAAACTATCGGGAAAGATTTTGAAACTGACTATATGGGTGAATGTCCTTGGTGATAATGTCTGGTTTTAGCTAGTAGCTCATGCTCCAATTGTATTAAATAGGATATTGTTTATTTTTTTATTTAAGGAGGTATTCCCCTTTAAATAGACTCCTCAGAACTGATTTACCAACAAACTGATGTCAAAAACTTCCTCCACACGTACACTGGGATTTATGTTAACCAAGCTTTTTTCTATGCATTTAGGCCTTTCCTCCACAATAACACAGCATTTTGGGTCCATGAAAATGGTGATTTTGTAAAACTCTTGTTAGGGTGAACCATTTAGAAACTGACATGTAGAGAGGGAGTGTTTGGCTTGTTTAAGCGCCGTTGACTCCTTTTAGAGAATGCAGTGGCGGCAGAAATACATCTATAATTGCAGAAGTATCCAAATGACTTTACTTCCATGTTCACAGATGAATGTAAAGTTACTGTTTCCCTATGTTGAGGGACAGAGGGGTCAGAATGTGTTGTGGAGCTCCCATTATCCAACACTCCCATGAATCAGACACTGCTGCAGACATGTTTGGGGTTGTGTGTGTATGCATGTGCATAGATAGGATTTAGTTTCTTAGAGCTAAGGAGGATGAAACCCAATGTACAAAAATACCTGTGTACGAGTGGACTAGGCCTTAATAGGATTGATTTATTATGATTGAGTTCATTCAGATTCCTATTTAACTGACTTCCTGTACAGTTGTTAGTGGATGCTGTGAGAGGAAGCAGCCAGTTAGTTAGAGTCAGAGTCATTCAATCAAAGCAGCAGACTGACATACTTGCTGTGGCTGACGGAGACCCCTGCCCTGCGATGGACATGGACGACACCTTCCGGACCGGCAGCTGGTCTCCATGGTGAGGGGATGCTGTTACCACGGCTGTTGCCATGGATACATTAGTACGGTAACCCTCGTTTCCTCCGGACATCTCGCTGTCCCCCTCCTCGTCCGAGTTATCCGAGTGCAGGGGGTTGGTGAAGCTCAGGGCAGTCCTAACAGGAGTGGAGGAGGAGGAGGAAGAGGAGGAGGAGAGGTGGGAGGAGGAGGAGGAGGAGGGAGCGGCGCGGTCTGAGGAGGAAGACGAGGAGGAGGTTTTGGGGAAGTGTTTGTCAGGACTGTTGCAGGCCTGACTCCACGCTGCATGGCCACCCTTCACGTCCAGTTTCTCCCCCCCGAGTGTCTCCCCCTTCTCGCTCTTCACAGGGAGGTGGTTTGGTCTGGTGAGGACCCCCCCCTCTGCAGGACCGTCCCCACACCCACCCGCTCCTCCCTCCGTGCCCGAGTCCTCCGACAGCGAAGAGCTAGACGTGAGCAGGGATTGGCCAGAGCGGGCTTTGAAGGCGTGGCTTCTCTGCAGCGCTCCTGCGTTATTGGCTGAGCCGCTGCCCGCTCCGCCTGCTACCCCCATGGAGGAGGAAGTGTCAAAACTACGAGGTCCTTCCTGTAACGGCACCTTTTTAATCTCAATGCTCAGCTTCCTCTCGATCCGAGGAACGCCGGAACATTCTAAAACAGCCGGGGAGAGCGGCGAGGAGGGGGTCTGCGTCTGGCTCTGGCCCGAGTCCGATTTACTGGATGTTGATTTGTTGTTATAGTTGTCGTTGAGATCTAGATTTGAGACCTGAGTCGGCTGTTTTCCACTTTGTAGATTTTGGTCTTTCTGCTCTGAGGGACTGCTCTGCTTGTTTAGACTGGGCTCAGATTTGTTCTGCTGCTGGTCGGCGTCTTTATTCTGAAAGGAAAAGAAAAGGAAACATTGAAGCACCTTTTCCAAATGCAGCACCACCTAGAAAACAACAGAAGTCGTCTCTGTGTTGGGGGGGGGGGGGGGGGGGGGGGGGGGGGGGGGCAGGTCTGAAAGGGAGTTAGTGTTTAGGGTTAGTTTTTGTCTTATTTGATATTTGTAAAATAAAAAAATGACCAGCAACTGTGTACGTTTCTGTAAAGCTGGACTCACCTGTGTAGCCAGGACGTGGATGACAGGTTTGGGGTGGTAGCGGTCGTTGTCCTGCCGTACGTTTGTGACGGTGGGGAAGGCTGACGGGGGAGACGGGGTCAGGATGGGGGGGACGGGGTGAGGCTCAGGCGGCTGCAGTATCTCCTCCTTCACATCCCCTTCTGCCTGGGCACTACACAGAGAGACCAACAGGAAAAGAAAACAGAAATTAAACCCTGTACATCCACAGAGATTCCATTCATTTGTATTCAACATTTGCTACAAGAAGAGAGTTTTACACGTGAAAGTAATGACCAAACCAAAAGTATTTGATGAAAGAGAAAGAAGAAGGAGGCAACAGGTTTCAAGACTGTGGTTAAGAATTAGGAAATGAGAATGATGAAAAGGCAAGAATTTCATCACAGGGCTCAAACAACCTCCAGACAGTCTGACATGAATTATTCTCTTTCTATAAATAATGATGAATCAACTCCGACTGAATGTATTGCATACATTAATACAACTAAAAGGGAGTTTCTGATAATGTTGTGACGATAGTCACCACTAGGTGGCAGAGTTTAAATGTTGTATGTTTCACCTATATAGTTTCAGGATTTAAGTGCAAAAGTGATGTAAAGCAAACTGAAAACAGACTGAATTCAGAGTGCATTCCTCTCAAATAATTGTATTTATTATCTAATGTTTCTGGGACTGCAGTGCAGAGTTGAAGACACATTTCCAAAGGGAAATGCTTAAATTAAGAAAAAGTATCTTCAGCCAGCGTAAAGAGAGAGGTACGTGGTATTCAGTGGATGTTTGTGCTAGTACAGTATCTGCAGTAATGCATACAGATGTGATATATATTTCACTAGCCTGTGTTCTCTGTGCTTATAAACTACTTATAAACACACCTGCTGATAATAACATGAATGCAGGATATGGAGGTTGTGAGCAAGCCAGTCCTACAGTTATGGAAAGTTAACAATAAGATCATGTTACACTCCACAGGATATACATTTATATGTATGCAAATATACTGTATATACACAGTAAAAAACTGTGAGAGGAAGTGGTGGTGTGCCAAACCTAAAGCTGAGGCAAGCGCTAACGTAGGACTGCACATGATGCTGAGTGTGTGTGTGTGTGTGTGTGTGTGTGCGTGTGTGCGTGTGTGTGTGTGTGTGTGTGTGTGTGTGTGTGTGTGTGTGTGTTACAGATAGAAAGTGAGACAGAGAGTGTGCATGCTGGGAAAGGGGACTTCCTTTTCTTGGGCAACTTTGGAGTTGCAGCCATCCTGTAAAAGTCTGTAAAAGGCTGTATTGACTCAGTAGCTGACCAACGTCTATGACAGAGGCTGACATGTGTCTTTTTGTTTAGAAATGGGAAGCATGCAGTGAGTTCTCCCACAATGCACCGCTCCTCCGCTCCCTTTACTGGCTGCTAGTGGCTGCCCAAATCCACTTCTAGAAACTGGTACTGGCCTACTGTGATGTGAAGGGATCTGGTTCTATTTCATCCTTACTGACCGCCAGAGGCGGTGCTTAGCACTGAATATCTTCTGTTGAATATTTATATCAACAAAGTCACGTGTGACCTCGTATGACCCCGGAAGGCATAAGTTCCGGTGTTGTCAACGAGTTCAGTCCTTTTTCATCTTCTCGCTGCACAGGTTACTACTTTATGAGTAGAAGCCAAGCTAGCTTATTGAAAAATTAGATTCTAGCTCATCGCTACCTGTAGCCTTGTGATGGTCTCGATCGGAGCTGCGGGAGGGGACCGCGGTGTTCACCGCTAGGACTCCCAGGAGCTCCGGACCGGTAAAGAGCGGACGCTCCTACACGTCAGTCGGTGAGATCGCTGCCATTTATTGCTGATTGTGCTATCTATTCTCAAGCTAATAGATAATTGTGTCCAAGTTAGCCGAGTGCTCTCGCTCAAGCTAACTTGTTACTGCACTAGTGAAGAGAGCGTCTCCGCTCCCCTCTCACTGCACCCAATTGGTTCCTGTTCCATCCTCCAGTTAGCTGAGTGCTCTCGCTCAAAGCTAACTCGTTACGGCGCTAGTGAAGAGAATGTCTTCGCTCCCCTCTAATGGCGCACAATTGGTTCCTGTTCCATCCTCCAGTTAGCTGAGTGCTCTCGCTCAAAGCTAACTTGCTACAGCGCTAGTGAAGAGAGTGTCCCCGCTTGGTTTATTACCGTTCCATCCTTCAGTTAGCAGAGTGCTCTCGCTCAGGCTAACTCGTGGAGAGAGTATCCCGCTCTCCTCTCACGGCATATATACCGTTAATTGACTTCATTTTTCTCACCCCAGTTAGCAGAGCGCTCACGCTAACTACTATTGTGCTCACTCCCCTGCACTGCATATATTGTTTCCTGGCCCGGTTATTTACAGTCAGCTGAGTGCTCTCGCTCAGACTGACTTAAGCTGCCAGCAGCAATTAGTCTGGAGTTTTCGTTGGTACTGTCGCTATGTTTAACGGCTGTAACACCTGTATGGCTCCTCTTCAACCAGAGGATGGCCATGACCTTTGCCCCTCTTGTCTTGGCCTCGAGCATCTGAGGGCGGTTACGGAGAGGCTCGGGTGCCCCGCCCAAGAAGAGGACTAAGCCTGATAGGCTGTCCTCCAGGGTGGACCTGCTCACTACTGAGCTAGCCCAGATGAAGTCACTCCTCCTGGCTCTCCATTCTGGTGCCCGTACAGAGCACGCCACTGCACCCAATCCACCCATGGCTGAGCTGGTTCCAGATGACGATGTGGTCTCGATGGCAGCTTCAGCCACTCATTTTAATGAGTATAACGAGGAGGGCCCATCCCATGCTTCTGGGCCTGGCTCCTGTACCTCAGCTCATGGATCCTCAGAGGGGGCAGATTACGGCTCCATGGGTGCCGTCAGTCGCATGGCACTGGCTCGCCAGCAGCTGGATGTACGGCAGCCAGAAACAGCGCCTGCCAGTGCGTTCTTCAGGCGCACTCTGGCACCCGCCACCTTTACCGTTCCTCCCTCTTTTGAGTATCTGAGGGAGTTACATGCATGCTGGAGGGACACTAAGGCCGAGCCCTGGCAGCCATGCAGGATGCGGCAAGATTCGGCCTTGACCACATGCCGGCTGTTGAGCCTACCATTGCTTCCCTCATAGTTTCCCCTGACGAAGCTCTGAGGTCAGAGGCCAGGTGCCCTCGACCCCAATGTCGGGTCACTGATGACCTGCTCACTAAAGCTTACGATACAGCGGCGCACATGGGCCGTATAGGCAATTCCCTCTCTCACCTCATGCTCGCCCTCTCAGCTTCCCTGCAGCAGGATGCTTTCAGCGCTTCGTCTACCAGCCTCAGTGATGCCTCATTACAAGTGTTCGCTCTGATGTCTAGAGAGCTTGGGCGTCTGATGTCCACTCTCGTCGCCAGGTTTGGCTGGCACAGTCACCCTTATCAGAGGCATGTAGGAGGACTCTCCGTGCTGTCCCAGTGGAGCCGGGGGAGCTGTTTGGTTCAGCTGCCATACAGGTGCTCGAACGGACTGTCCAAGCTAGTCAGACCAGGCAACAGTTCTCAGCTCTTCACAGAGACATGCCCCCCCCCCGGTAGGCCTAGAGGTTCCGCGTCTGCCTCCCGAGGCCGCTCCCATCCACCGGCTCACCCCGGTGCCCACCATGGGCCTCAGCGTCCCACAAGGGGGCCGGCCCGCTACCAGCGCGGTCCTGTTAACTCGCCCCCAAGGCAGCCTCCAGAGGCCGGGGGGGCAAGGTACTGAGGGTCTGGGGCCGGCTGTCGGTTATTGCTCAACTACTGGGTAGCTCAAGCTTCAGACCCCTGGGTGGTTTCCACCTTAACCCAAGGGTACAAGCTTCAGTTCCGACGCTGGCCCCCAGCCTTCAGCCGGGTCAAAATAACCACCATAAGCGACCCGGCAAAAGAAGTCGCCTAAACCAGGAGCTATCAGTCCTCCTTGCCAAGGGTGCAATCGAGCCTGTGGACCCCATCTCACAGCCCGGGGGCTTCTACTCGACCTACTTCCTGGTAAGGAAGAAAGGCGGTGGACTTCTCCCAATCCTCGATCTGAGGGGACTCAACAAGTTCCTAAAGATTTTACCTTTCCATATGCTGAGCACAGCAGACGTTCTTCGTACCGTTGCCATGGGGGAATGGTTCACGTCCGTCGACTTGAAGGACGCTTATTTTCATGTGCCTATTGTGCCTCATCACAGGCAGTTTCTTTGCTTTGTCTTCAGAGGCCGTCATTTCCAGTTCAGGGTGCTCCCATTCGGACTCTCCCTCTCCCCAAGGGTGTTCACCAGGTGTGTCGCTGCAGCCCTCTTGCCCCTGCAGTCTCAGGGTATGAAGATTCTGCCATACTTAGACGACTGGTTGATCTGTGCACCATCCCGGTTGCAGTCGACCCAGGACACGGCTCTCCTTCTCTCTCATGTCGCCCGGCTAGGCCTCAAGGTGAATATGGAGAAGAGTTGTCTGAACCCCTCTCAGAGCCTAACCTTCATTGGTGTGGCTCTGGACACAGTCACTATGCGGGCCTGTCCATCTGATCAGCGCCTGGACGACATCCTCCAGCTTCTTCCCCTCTTCGAAAGGGGCAGGTCTCTGGCATATATTCGTTTTCTCCGCCTCTTGGGCAAGCTGACAGCTGCCTCAGCTGTTGTGTTGAATTTTTTTTTTTTTATTTCTTTTTTTTATCGATAACGAACGGCTTGAGGTTAAAAAATAATAATAAACGAATTTGAAACTGGGGGGGGGACACAAACGGGCAGACAGCAGAGCTCGGGGCAATAATGCAGATTTGTTTGACTTTTTTACACTTTGTTGTTCTCCTCCTTTCCTCCGCTCCCCCCCCCCCCCACACACACACACACACCGTGTGTGTGTGTGTGTGTGTGGGGGGGGGGGGGAGCGGAGGGAGAATGTGAATACGCAAAGCAGTGGACACTGAAACATGCACATACATTGGATAAATAACATAGGCGCTTAGTTTATTTAATAAAAGAGCACATGTTCAATTTGAAAAGTGACCGTAGATAGATTACTTCAGTTGCAATTTGGTGCTATATATATATATTTTTTTTTAATAAAAAAAAAAATAATGTTTTTAAAAAAACAAACGCGGGGCGCGGGGGCTCCGTTGGCAGGGCGCAGCGCCCCGCCAAGACAATGGTAGGGGAAACACTGTACGTAACTATCGTTCTTCCTACACTTCATCACTCTGCATCGGCCAATCGGCTTGCTACTCCCTCACTGCTAGTTGGACCCACACATAATACACACATGGTATGCTATCCTGGCTGCTAAATGGTAGAATGAGCTTCCTACTGATACCAGGATATCAGAAAGTTGACATCTTCTGTCACAGACTGAAAACTCACCTGTTTCCACTGCACCATGGCCAATTAAAAAAATATATATATATATAGAAAATCTCTTCTGTGCGGGGCACTCAAAGGTTTGGCTTTAAGTTAAGCTAATGCAGTAGCACTTAATCTGGTTGGGTTTATAGATAGGAAATGTACCTGCAGGATTCTTGTTTCTGAGTTTGTTTCTTCATGGTTGAATATTATTGTAAGTCGCTTTGGATAAAAGCATCAGCTAAATGAAATGTAATCCAAATGTAATGTCAATCCAAAGCGTATATCTTTTCTAAATACTAAAACATCGACTACACTAGGCCAGAGATTTTTTATGGGTATCTACTTTGTATCGATACCCATCTTGTGGATGAATCCTATCAGTTGTGTGTATCTTTATTTATTCAAAGTTTTTTTTCCTTTAGTCCTGGTTAAAAGATGGATCAAATGCAGGTATTGTTTCAATATTACTTGAAAATGATGTTGAGCCTTAATAATAACATTCGTTATAATTATCAGGACAGAGGTCATGATCTTACGCTGAGATTGAGCTCAAATAAGATATTTTTTAACCATCAGAATGAAGAAACATATGGCCTCCAGGTTAAAGGGGCTCTCTTTAATGAAAACATAAATCACCCATGAGAATGTCTTCCTCTGTATCCTCAGTGCATGAGCAATGAAAATATATAACATGGCAATAACACAGAGGATTCCCACAGCTGCTGCTTGTTTTCATGGGGATATGAATCGGCCCTGTGTTCTCTAAGATATGATCGGATTAAATTAAAATGATTCCTAAGGGAAGCTGAGCTATTACAGCAGCTAATAAGTTACAGAAAAACAAATAAAGCAAAGAGTGAAAGCACATCAACCATGTGAAAACTGCAGCACTAGGACGTCCATGAAAAAAGGATGCATGAAAATATGACGTGGGTGTGCATCAAGAGAATAAAGTAGTAGTATCAGTGTTGAGCTGCAATAAACAAAGAGTGAAATGATCAAAGCTCAATGTACGCTGTGCTGATATTCTGTGAGAAACATTCTACATCTGTGAGTAAATGGCCATACGGCAGCTTACTTTAAAGAGGCCCTATTCTGATGTTTGGGTTTTCCCTCTCCTGTAATGTGTTCTGTAGGTTTCTGTGCAGGTCTGCAAAGGCTAAAGTCCCTGAGTTTCTCTCACACACTCCCCTTTATTTTTATTAATTTGTTTTTATTTTCCTTAATTGGCTTTGATTTGAACTATTCACCAGAATGATCTGCCTCGTTAGAAAAATAATTTGTAACATTCTTGAACCAATTCCCTTAACCCAGGGGTGGGGAACCTCCGGCCCCCGGGCCGTATACGGCCCGCGAGACCATTTGATACGGCCCTCGAAGTAATTTATAAACACACGCAAAAAAAAATATTAAAGAAATCTAGACCGCAAAAGAATTAAAAAAGCGAGTGCCTGTTTTTCCTGGCCAAGGTCAGGGTCCTTGAACACAACACAAGCCTAACGTGTCATCACGTGGTATACGTCTCGTCTGACAGCAGGGGTGCAGTTATGCCGGAGAGCACCAGAACGCCGCTCCGCCACTTCAAAAATTGCAGTACCCATAAGGAGCCGTACACATGCCGCAGTTTTTGCGTGGCTGTGTCTTAGTTGTAAGCCCAGTGGCATCTGTCATACTGATCATAGTCAATAACTTCTTTGTTATTAGCATCTGGTTAGCTAGCTATGCTAACGAATATAAGAAGCTTTTTCTACAACCAGTGAGGTAAAGGCACATCTTTATATGATCATTATAGTTATAAAAAAATAAGAGACTAAAGGAAAAACAGGTATAAAATACTATATGAGAGTAACAAAAAGTTGTTATAAATAAATAAGAATACAGTTTGAAAGGGGAGTGATTTGTAAAATATCCATAAAGAAAAAGGAAATCTGCTTAGAGTTCTGCTTCATATGGGTGTTGAGAGCTGTATCCATAGATCTCTTCATTTTGCTCTCAAAGTGCACCAGATTGATGCTTTTAACTTCAACATTTAAAAAAAAAAATCTTCTCGGGGGAGCATGCCCCCGGACCCCCCTAGAGGAGGTTAGGTCCCCCCCCACTTAAATCATGCGCGAGTCATGGTAAGATATCTGGATTAAGAGGTTGCTTTTTCTTTGCACAGCATGAAAGAAAGGCCAAACGAATGGGCTGTGATTTTAGTATTTTTAAGCAGTGGTCAATAATTTGTACGGCCCTCGGAGGATGTTGTAAAAATGGAAATGGCCCTTGAGAGGAAAAAGGTTCCCCACCCCTGCCTTAACCTGTCAAACACTACACATTTTTTTTTTTTTTTTTTTTTAAATCATATACATTGCTATTTCAGATCTGTACTTTTGTGTGTGCAGATGTAAAAAGACTGAGGTATTTGTCCTCGATGTTCTGTGCAGCATGTAAGCATATAATAAATGATGTGTACTATGACTCAGTCGTATGCAGACATTATTGTGTATTTGTAAAGGACTATAACTCTTCCTGTGGGTCCGTACTGTAAGTAAAGGCTGATCTATAAACAGGAAGCTGATGACAATATAGTAAAAAAAACTGTTGTTATTATCAGGTTAGAATTTCTTGGTTTGAATCATTTTTGCCCTCTTTATTGTCAGAAAACATCTTGAATGTTAGGGTTTTTACCTGCTTATTTCTGACACTGCTTGTATTACACTTGTATTTATAGAAGTTCTTATAGCTGAAAAAACTGTATAATAATAAACACTTTCTTATGTCCTTATATCTGTCTGTTATGTTGTTTTAAAACCATGTATTAAATGTTTGCCTATAACTGCTTTTTAAATATGCTTCAAAGAGCATTATACATACCTCACCATGCACAAGTTGTTCTGCTCCCTGAAGTATTAAACACTACAAGCATCCACTCTGTTTAAGAGCAGACCTTGGGCACACAAACATCACACACACGTACAAATGCAGCCTCTAAACGCACATGTATGCACAGATGCACGCATTCACAAGAACTTGAAATGTATGCAGCGCCCACGCTCTCATAAACTCAAGCAGCGCTCTGTCCCTCCTCATGAGCTCCAGAGGGAAGACGCTGCATTTTTAATCACAGAGTTGGTTCACAGCGGCGACGTGCCAGAGGGCGATTTCACTTAAAGAGACACTTCCTGGTTTCAGGTTGTGCTGAGGATAGATTCATACAGACACCAAACAAATGTTGTCCCTTTCTTGAAATGGTCCCACAGGCTTTTGTGAAATATTTCTTTTTAAAGTATAGTTTTCTGGGTATTTATTTCCAAATTCCCGGTAATAGGGATGGTAAAACTTCTATGATTTTATGGATGAATAAAATGATAGCTCAGCTTGGATTTTTTTCTCAAATTTGTCAGCAAAGTTATTACTTGAAAAAGAAGAAGGAATTCATCAAAACATAAGTAAAAAAGACTAAAGAGCTAACACAATCTTTAATGCCACCTATTGGTGCTTCTGACAGACTTTATTGTGACATTTCAAAGGATATGACTCCTCAGGGTGTGGTTGTGAATATGTGTGTATGTATATAAAAGCTATGACTCAGTATCTATAACCTTGATGCCAGGCTCATTTGACTTCCGGCAGTTTTTTCCTCTAACACACACACACACACAGAAAAAATGTCTCCCACACACACTTGCACTGCTAAAGTGACCCGGGGGAGTGCGGCCGGTAGAATGTGGACTATGTTGGTAAAAATAGCTTCTTCCACCATCACTAAAATACTCCCAGGCTTAAACCAGGCCTGACATTATTCCTTTAGGAAAGTGAAGGATGACACAGACAGAGAAAGACACAGAACTGAGATTTTAAAGTATTCCAGGAAAGCCTGTTTTTTTTGGCAGCATCTCTGTGACTTCAAATGTGTCTGTTTTACTTAGAGCAGGAAATAACTTTTCTGTAAACACATCGCTTGAAGCTACATCCCAAAATTAGGACCTCTGAAAAATGTTTGCTTTCCCATCAGACCGGAGACAAATTCATCTCAGCTGAGCAGGACAACTTTAGAGCAACATAACAAAGGTCATGTATGTGATGGATCATTTTCTGCCTTTATAGAGGTTTAGAATTGGGAGAATGCAATCATCTAAAGTACCATGGTACCGAATGAATCACACACAAGCGGAAAGAAATGCTGTCAAACTGGACGTTTTTAGAGCAACAGGTAATTAAGGGAAACATTTTTGAGAATCTATCTAAAGCTGTTGCATGAACAGCATTCTGTGCATACTTCATACGTAGAGGGGGCTGGGGATGAACTGAGAGGAAGTGGAGGACAACCCCTGCTGGGCTCATAGATCAAAATTAAAATCAAGGGGAGGGTGAGGAAAAGGGGGCCGGGAGAAGAAGAGAAGCAGGAAGAGAGGATAAGAAAGGAATGAGGAGGGGGATAAATGTGGGAAACGTGCCAAAGAGAGAGAGTGTTTATGCATATGACAGATACCAACCATATGCCTGCGAGTAAGAACGAGTGTGTTTGTTGTCACAGAGGGAGATGAAAGATGTAGCTGCTCTGCTTTAACAAGCCGAGGGTTGTGGTACACGCAACACCACATTGTGTTGCAGGGGATTGTTCAAATGTGCTAAATGCGTCTATAAATACATTAAGCTTCTCCTCGGGCCACAACTGTAGTTAACAGAAGTTAACTTCAGTAAAAGTGGAGGCCGGGCGTGGGCTGGTGGGGAATAACGTGTCAAAAAACTCTGGTGAAAACTACGCAGCTGCTTCTGGTTGGTCAGTTTAATATGTTTTGACTCCACACACCCACTTGTTGTTTTGTTGGATTCCCCCTACACACACTGTGCTCACTTCCCACCTACTGCTCACTGCTGTGTTCATTCATCGTTTGGAGGATGAGTGCGGGATTATTCATCCTTTATTCTAAGTTTTCTCTGAAGTTTTGAAAAGCTAACAAACATCTTACCTGCGTATGCGTGGAGGTTTTGGAGGCGGGGTGTCCCATCTCTCCTCATCTGACTGCTGGCTTGTTTTATCTGGACTGTTTTCCTCCTGGACACACACACACACACACACACACACACACACACACACACACACACACACACACACACACACACACACACACACACACACACACACACACACACACACACACACACACACACACACACACACACACACACACACACACACACACACACACACACACACACACACACACACACACACACACACACACACACACACACACACACACACACACACACACACACACACACACACACACACACACACACACACACACACACACACACACACACACACACACACACACACACACAAAGACATGTTTGAGTTTAAGTTCCACGATGGTTTCATACCACTGGAATTTGATGATTTAGGTTAGAAAGAGGTCTCCATTACATCATGGGACTGAAAAACGTATCCTTCAGTCACAACTCTCCAATAACCAAGTCTTAGGAGTTAAAAAAATGATTTCTGTAATAATTATAATAATGCATTTCAATTTATGTATTGTATATATTTTTCCACTGAAGTAATGATAAGAATAAAACAATCTATGAAGACCAAATTATATTGAGTTGAAATTGATTTGTATTAACCTTAAGTAGCCTCGTAAATTGTGTGCCAAATACCTCAATCAAACTATTTACATGTTCGGGGTGTGTGGGAGAGAAACTCCCTCTGGAGGGAGCACAGGGATTTTAGTCTTTGCAGACCATTTACACAGAAAGCTATAGAACACACTACAGGAAGTATAATAGAGCCTCTTTAAAGACATCTGCCTCCAGCTGAGAGAGTGTATGGCGCATTTCCACCACACGGTCGGCCTCGGCCACGCTCGGTACTGCTTGGCCGCGTTGGGCCTTAACAGGGCCGGCTCACTTCATGCTGCGCTTCCATTACAGTTTAGGAACTGGGGTAGTATCTATAGTAACGCAGTGTAGGCGGAGCCGTGACGTCATCTTCAGTGAGAACCCCAGAAAAACAACACAGCCGTTAGCTGTTAGCACTCAGAGCTCACAGCTCCTCATATATGTTCAGAAACTAGACAAAAGTTAAACAAGTACAAACCACAGACTGCCTGTGTCATGGTGAATACAGTCGCTGCTTTATTTATGTCTGTATAGGCCGTTGTTGTGAGTGTGGACGGTCGGAGCATATACTGCGTTAGCTTAGCCAATCTCCATCTAGAAAACACGCATTTTAAAAGGTTTTTCGCCTGCCGTCTGTCTGCAGACTTGACAAAGCATTAATTCATGGTTTTTACTAACCGGTATCAGTATGTTGTTACTTCGGCATCATTTTGAAACGTGTATTACAATTAAATCACGGTCAAATATGTTCATCTTGTTGTAGTTGTAGCCCCCTTGCCAGCGATCCTCTCTCTAGTTTAGCATACTCAGCCCGACTCAGCCTCGTTGTCTCTGGCCCTAGACCCGCGATTTTATGAGGCCAGAAAAACTGTGAATTAGGACCCGCCGGCCGGTACTAGGCCAAGTGGAAACGCAACCAAAGACAGGCCGCTGACGTCACAGCCCTCTTAAACCGTGCTCCGCGCTGTAGTGGAAACGCGCCAAAAGTGGCCCCGGGCCGGGCCGGGCCGTAACTAGGCCTAGTGGAAGCGCAACCAAAAACGGGCACGGCACGACACGGCACGCTTAAACCGCGCTCCGCGCCATGGTGGAAATGTGCCATCTCCCTTCTAACTCTCTAGATGTTTCTGGAGCCGAGGCAGGAAGTTGCTTCACTGAAGGATTGAAATTGTTCCTGAAAGAAGCGCTCCTCCTCCCGCCTAATCTTCCCTTTCTTCCTCTCATCCTTCAGCTTCCTCCTCCTCTCCTCTCCTCCCCCGTGACTCATTAATTTGATTCTCTCTCTCCACTGATAAAGAGAAGATGACGGGACAACTTCAGGCGACAAAAACTCAACACAGAGGGGCAAATGAGGCCACATGAGCTCTTCCTTCAGGGTTCATGATGAAAACACAGTGTGTTGTGGAAAACTCCCTGCAAACAATGCAGCGCCTGCTGCCAGCAGAGTGTGGGATGTGTGTGTGGTTGTGTGTGTGTGTGTGTGTGTGTGTGTGTGTGTCAGACCTTTACAGCAACTAGGAAATACAGTAGCCAAGAACAGATACTTTGCGCTTTATGTTAGTGTATGTATAAGTGGGAGTCACGTTTGTGTGTGTGTGTGTGTGTGTGTGTGTGTGTGTGTGTGTGTGTGTGTGTGTGTGGGCTTACAGTTGACTGCCATTGAGAGCACCTATGTGGGTGTTTGAGTCACTGACAATGGCTGACTGGACATGAGTCAGTGTGTGTGTGTGTGTGTGTGTACACTTAACAAATGATTAATAAAAACAAACTTTGAAACAATTAAGAGTTGACTGCAGTTCAGTGGACAGGTTTCACACATTCTAGAGATACTATAAGAATTAAGATCATAGGGACAGGTTTAAAATAAATATATATAAACATCCTCCAGACTCTCAAAGTCTTTATCATCACATCTAAATTGTTACTATGTATTTAATTGCGAGAAATAAAGTATCCAGAGTTTTAATCTTTTTTTAGTATATATAATAATAGTTGAATTTAGTTTAGGAGCTGTTCTTATTAACTTTGATTGTGTGTTTTGATCATAAATGCTTGGTCATTTCCAGAGTAAGGATTAGAAATGTAAGTTCTTATGCAACAAATAAATATGATGTTTTATTTTAGATATTACATTTCTGGCTTACATGATCGACTGTGTTGATGAAATTCCAGATTATGTTATAAACTAAAACAATTTGAACTGAGTTCCCTCAAAAGCAAGGACGTTCCTATCTTTAAAAAAACATAACCATTCAAATGAAGCTTTTCCCAAACAGTGTAGAGAGTGTGGGTCTTTCTAATGTCAACATGGCTGTGTGTCCCTGTGACCGTCTCTTGGAAGGGTCTCCCTTTCCCAACGGATGCGTGTCTATTCTGAGACACAAAGTGCATTATGGGAGAGGGGTGATGTCATCAGAGCTTCGTAAGCAGGAAGTGGACTGGAGGTCTGTGTTTCTCAATGTCGAGTAAAGCTGCTGCAGAGCCACTATTTCAAGCATACTACTTCATCGAGTCCCGCTGAAGTACTGTTCCAATGTCCAGCATACTTGGAAATCTACCGAGCCCGACGTACTTCGTAGCGAGAAATTTCGAGGCTGCACATGTGTAGACTCCGCGGTCTTAAAATCCCCACAATGCTTTGCGCACGGACCAATTTCCCCAAATCTGTGGCGGAAGATGTAAGGCGGGGCCTCTCATATGACGCACACTTGCTCGCCTGTTCCATTCTTCGTTTTCCGAATGCCAGGAAGTATTCTTGCCTCGCTTCTGAAGCAAGTGACTCGACATTGAGAAACACCCAATGTGTCCTCTGTCAGTCTCTGTCTCACTTTGTCTTTCATCTTCACAAATCAGTGTGGGGAAGTGTTGCTTCAACCAGCTACCTACATGTTCTAGTGGCAGTCGAGTAGAGTAGCTCTTTCTATTATCACGCTACCTTTCTAGATGTTAGAGCCATTAACATTATTTTTGATCTAACGTGGATATATCTGACAGATATATTTGAGTTAAAGCGTTATTTATGAAATATTATATTTAGAACCATTAAGATATTTATGTGATCTTATATATATATATTTTTTTTGATACGGACACTTTTTGTGAATGAACATTAAATGGACCAGACACTTTCCATTCTGTCTCTGAGAATTGCCTGACCAGAATAATGATATTGGGATTTTTCACTAGTAAAGAGGCATTTCTTTCAAAATGTAAATCCTAGACATTGTTGCAATTCTGCTTTGCCATCCCCCATCTTAAGTCCCAATATTCCAAAAGTGGTATAAGAATAATGCTTATTTCTGATGTAAATCAACAGTAGATGCTATTAGGTGCACTTGAGTTGAAATCAGCTTCAGTCTGAGCGGATTGTAGGGGGGGGAGTGTATAGTTTCTGCATTTGAACTACAGTGAAGAGTAGCTTGTAGATTCATTAGTTTCAAAGTAGCTTCCCCCAGTCTACTACACAATGATGTGGCATGATGGACGGCAGCTACATACAACACCTGATTGGATTTTATACAAAATGTAATCTTTCAGCATTGCACTTCAAGCTAAGATGAGTCACAGAGGACAGTTCTGGTACTGCTTCTCCTGTATGTTACATACACTTTTTAGGTTTGGTTGCAATTGAGTGTGTGTTTTGGGGCAACTGAGGATAGTGAAGTAAAATTAGAAAGAGGGCAGTGTGGACTGACACAGCAAGTTTTTTTCTGGCTTTTCTTAAATAGGTCTAACAGTATAGAGTCCCTCCCCTGCAGAGGAGAGGTCTGTTTTCAGACTCGTTTTCTGTCTGTGTCAAAAGCAAAGTTTTCTGAAGGCCTCTCTTCCCTCTCCCTTCTCCTCTCACCCTCTCCCTCCCCTGTGACTAATTATTTGTGTTTCTTTCCCACTCCGAGTGCGTTACTCAGCGACATCCTGTCTTTCTTTAACACCAGACAGCATGCACAATATGTGTGTGTGTGTCATACCATGCCATCGTGTATCTGCGTGTTGGCGGGGCTCTCCAGTAGCTGCAGTTGTTTTTCAAAGAGCTGGGCGATCGCTCTGTGAACCAACTCGTACTGCTCCTAGGGAGACAAAGAAAGAGGGAGAAAGATAGAGATAGGACAAGGTGAGGTGAAGGAGAAGGGAGAAAAACAATTGGTTTTTCGGAAAATCAATATAAAAGCAATAACATTCTCATGTCTGTACTCAAAAACATCAATTTACAAGGCTGTGGAATACAACCTGTGTGAAAACAACAGAAGGGCCTCGCCCGATGCACGCTGATATAATCACATTATGTTCCCGGTGAGGCAGTAAGTGTATTGCAATGCATTTTCAGAAATTACATTACAGTTACCGGCTCCCAGCAGTCTCTATCAAAGGCAATTCTATGAGATATCTAACAGGGCTCTTTTTATGTGTGGGAGGAGACATCATATATAAGCAGCAAATGAAGCTGGGCGCTTTGTTCAGACTATAACACTCATTATTTTTGAATGAATGCTGCCTAAAGAAATGGCTGGAAAATGAAGATCCTCCCAGGTCAAACCGCTGGAACCGGTTACAGATAACGGCGGGAATGTGTTGACCCCGGGCTAAGAAGCATTTTGAAGCAGGTGTGCAGCAAGGAACACAGAAGGAAGAGACATGACCCGGGCTATGGAATGGAGGAAACGCTGCCACTACTGTCACTCAAATGGGGAACCATATAAAATTGACAGAAATAACTTGAAGCAACTTCTCGTAAAGATTATACAGATAGAATGCTTGTTATGCAGTATTATTTGTCCTTACGTGTTTAATATTGCCTAAAAATAATGAATAATTTTTCTAAACAAGATTTGCATCCTCTGGGGTAAGGAACTTGGTGTTTCAATTAAACATTGAGACATTTGTGCTGGTGGAATTATGTTCATTTGACAACCAGACACACATCACACAATGTTGATCTTAGCTCCGAGCTTCCCTGTTTGAAGGAAGCTTAGCATTAGCATCAAATCCCTAATTATTATTCTATAACTACTGAACATTATTCCAATAACTTTGAGTCATGTGTATTTCAGTTAATTGACCTTAAATGGTTATACTTGTCTGTGTGTGATAACAAAAAGTGAAGAACAAACCTTGGTCTGAACAGCAGAGTGTCGTTGCGTCCTCATCTCTTGGATCAACCGAAAAACATTAAAATCTTCTGGTATTTTCTGTAGAAGCACAAATCAAAGGTGTTAATTCCCACTTGAATCTCCACATAACAGTTACCCTGTGTGTGTGTGTGTGTGTGCGTGCGTGTGTGTGTTCACATACCCCAGCTTTCAGGAGGTTCCATGTGTAGTCGATAGCACAGATAGCACCCGTCCTCCCACAGCCTGCACTGTATAATCAGTCAGAGAGATAAGATTCAACAGAAGCAGACACATGTATGAAGACACATATACACTCCTGAGCTTTATCCTTGTCATTGCAAATCTGGATTTCAGTTTGTGAGAAAACAATAAAAGGAGTACCGACAACCACAACACCTCAGCAGACAGGATGGAGACAGGAGCTACGGAGTATGTGGCATCGTGTCCGACACATAAAAACATAAACTCTATCTCATGCTGTCACAGAGCCTCTGCGGTTACAGACAGTACAGCGCACCACACATCTTTACAGGAGCAGCTTCAGTCCTGCTGTGTAACAGAGGAACCAGGAAACGTCCGCAGGCTGCTCATTAGAGCTGATTATACACACATGGAGACGGTGTGTGTGTGCTGTGTGGATACCCACGCATGTGTGCAGCATAAACCTATAGTTTCATGAATCAGTGTGCATGTTAATGACGTCCACAAATGAAGTTCTTTATTGGTGGGAATTGCCATTCATCTTTGAGTCATTAATGTTTTGCCTAGACCCTTAACAATACAGTAATCCTATCTCATCACTATATTAGCTATTATAAAAGTCAAATCAAGCAATCTGATTGGTTCTTAGCTGTGATATAATGAGCATATACCACAGGCAGAATTGTAGTTACTTTTCACAACAAGTCAGTATCCCTCCGTGTCTGAGAAAAGCTACAACCGTTACAACTGTTACATTACGTCCGTTACGAAACTAACTAACTAACAAAGCTTAAGATGGAAACATGTAAGGGATAATGTGCAGCAAGGATTTATTGACCGTTGTTAAAGGACGCTCACATCTGCAGAAAGAAGTCCGGTCGATTGAACTGTATACAGTTGGGCTGTTTTCAAACTGGGACAAGAAAACAGCGGAGAAGTAACGGGGCAGAAACCCTCCTTTTTACGCAACGGTCCAGACATATATATAGTGCCTCTACCGTGACATGTCTCCATGCTTTAATGTTCAAATACTTTATTTTTCTCAAATGCCTATCTAACAGGAAAGGGAAACAGGGGCTCTTTAAGATAAACTATGGAAGGATACATAGTTTACCAAATCTACATTATATATCAGCAAATTATTAAACACAAGTTCTAGCTTTCGCCAGAAGTAGTTGCATATGTGTGTGTCTGGTCTAACTACAGTGTTCAAACTTGGAACTCAAAACACACACACACACACACACAGTAATGCCAGCCACCTGTTGCAAATTCTCACTGCCTCCTCAAAGAAAACAACTGGCCATCTCATGAATCATACAATTCAATTTGAAAGCATAAGCAAGTAGAAAATGTGAGTCTTTAACTAGAACAGGCAATTGGAGAGTGAGGTATAATTTAATAAATAATAAACATCACATCAGTCTTTTTTTTGTTGCGTTGCCTTAGTTACAGTACATGCAGCAATGGATTTGAGTCTGCACAGTCTGTCCGTGCTGACCTACCTGCAGTGCACACATATAGGAACATCATCGTTCTCTTGGTATTCCCTCATCAGTGCGATCATATCCAGTATGGAGTCAAACGATGAGGGGACGTCGTGATCCGGCCAGTTCATATAATGGAACTGTGTTAGCCTCCGGTTTTCCTACACACACACACACACACACACACACACACACACACACATACACATACGGAGGGATTTTTTTTAAGAACATTTAATTAGAAAAAATGGTCGATGGAAGGACAGGGAATTGAATCATCAGGCAAAGATGAGCAGCCTAAGTGAATGTGGGGGCGATATGTTAGGCCTTTCCTTACTTTTAGTGGAGTTACACAGTGATGATATGAACATATTTGTAGCATTGTTGATTATTTGTACGTGATTTTGCATACATTTCCAATATTGACTTTTTATTGTGAGGACTGGCAGGGGCAACAAAAGCACGTTTACAGTGTCAGAAGACTTACATTCTCATTCTCCACGGTCAAAGTCCTGATAAAGTAGTCTGTTCTGGCCTGCTCTGACTCCTGCAAACAGCAGAGACAGGGAGAACATTAACACAATCCTTGACTAAAACGCCATTAGAACAAAATGTGAGAAATGCAGGAGCCCAGACCACCCGCCCCCTTTTCTCCATACACTCTCCGTACACACACACACACACAGCTGTGATATTAGAGATTTGTCTACTTACACAGGAGATTCTGAAGGGGCCAAAACTCATTGGCTCCTCCCCAAGCAGCGGGAAATACCGCTCACACTTTTTCTAACGAGAGAAGCAAAGGAGTTAGCTTTGGCTGAGAACAACATACCAGACAAATACCACAGCTTCCTGTGCACACACACGTTCTGGCTCAGAATAAACAATTAATGTGACATGTGGAACATCAGCAATGACAATTACAGAAAAAAATAACTGAATATAAGATACTATAACCATATGTGCAAAACTGACATTTGTAGTTACATATGCTCATTATCTGAGACATCAATCACACTTTTCCATCAGTCAGTTCAGGCTTTGGTAACGGCCTCCAGCGACATCTTTTCACAAACACTGCGATATCATTTGTATATATACAAACATCATCACCAAGGACAGATGAGGACAAAAGAATCGAGGGGCAAATAAGTGATTTACGTTTTTTAAATGTTCTAACTGACAAACACACTGATGGGACCAAAGACATAGTGTATGAGGACACATTAACAACACACACATAAGCGTGCACTGGAACGCACACAGAGGGATTAAATATCAGGGCCTTACCCTTCCCATTTCAAACTCTCGACAAGCCATCACAATAACCTGCAGGGACACAAACAGGAAGGATTACAAATCAATATTTATACTCGCGGATAAATCGTACATTTCCGAAAATATTGCTTCCTTCCTTTATGTTCTATGTATGCAATGCTGTAGTTCCGAAATGAGGTGCACACCCTGCAGAATATGAAAAGCTTTAATAGAGAGTGGCTCAACCTTTCTGTATTTTAAATTCAGTCCAGCAGACTTCAGATCACTTTGATCCTACAGGAGTAATTATCACAGCTGCAACGTCCCGAGTGTGAGCTGAACCTTATCACAGCTCCCCCCTTTCTCTCCATCTGCTTCAACCATACGCACCCCCCATCTGTCTGACATTAAATATTTATTTCCCTACTTTAATTATTGTCCCCACACAAAGCGGGAGGTTACATCTTTCTGTTGCTATTCTATTGGACCCAGAGGCCCTGCTCTATGCCAACAGCCTCCTGCTCTCTGAATCCTCCTGTCTGCTTCCCCCATCCTCTAAGCCATACTCACAGCTACATTATACTCCCAGTTCATCCTCCAGAAGTCGATGACAGTGTTCTGCAGGGGGCCCTGAGTTGCAATATACGCCTCCGGGCCATCCATACCCTGAAGGGAGCGAAAGAAAGCAAGATCACAAATCCATCCTGTTTTTACACACTTTATCTCCCTGTGATTCATAGAGCACTTTATAGCACACATATCTTCCTAACACTGTAATCAAAGTTTCAAACAACAAAAGGCCTTTCAGGTGCTTTCTTTTACCTTGATGAAGTTAGCATTGACGTAATCCGAGTCATTATTGGTTGTTTTTAACGTCAGCTTCACCCTGGTGTGGTCAACTGTGGATAGACAGAAAGAAAGAAGTCTTTACTTTGGTGCATTTGAAGTATTTCCTACTTGCAGAGGCAGAAATGAAACAAGACAAAGAGAAAAGAGTGGATTGGGATAAAGCGAGAGACAAAGGGAGGACAAGTAGGAGAGAAATGTAAAATAAGGTTAATGGACACAGCGCATCCTCATTTCTATGTGTGTGTGTGTGTGTGTGTGTGTGTGTGTGTGTGTGTGTGTGTGTGTGTGTGTGTGTGTGTGTGTGTGTGTGTGTGTGCAGTCACATCTGTTACGGATGTAACAGATGTGACTGCACATATAAGCAGCTCATTCACTAAAAGCTTTAAAGGTCCCATGTCATGGCCATTTCTACTGATCATAATTCCATTGTTGAGGTCTACTAGAATTAATTTACATTGTTCAATGTTCCAAACTCACATTGGTTTCTCATACAGCATCTCTGTATAGTATGTGTATTCACTCTCTGTCCTACACGGCTTGTTGGAGCTCCTGCCCCCCCCTGTCATCTGTCCTGATGAGTCCACCACCGTTACAGCGGAACATCAGTGATTATGTGTTACAATGGCGTTTGTTAGCAACCAGAAAATGACACCAGTAATGACAAACAGATGAGAATGCTGCGTGGGGTCTGGGTGCCGTGTTGGCGGGACGTTGCGCGGCTCGCTGCTGCGAGGAGCGGACAGTGTGAGCTGGGTTAATTTCCTGCTTGCTGCGTGGGGTCTGCGAGACAGCGAGACATCGCGAATGGACACGGGAAGGGGGGTGCTGCTGAGGGGGCTGCAGCACCCCCATCTGCGAGGCTCCACTAGCACTAGCACCCGCACCCCCAAACGCGGCGCACCTACAGTGTAAGCGCGCAACAGTTTTGCCGCTGCGAGGCTCCACTAGCACCCCCCCCCCCAGTGCGTCACAGTTTCACCGCTGAGAGAGTGTGTGTGTGTGTGTGTGTGTGTGAGGAGCTCCACGGATTGGTCCATTTGGACCAATGGGTCCATTTGGGTATGATCACGTCACCATACCCAGGAAGAAAAAAATGGAAAAAGAGAAATCTCCAACGAGGCGTTCTGGGGCAGCATAGACAGGTATCTTCTGTGTTAGAGTTTTACTCGCTACAGCAGGGGTGGGGAACCTTTTCCCTCTCAAGGGCCATTTCAATTTTTTCAACATCCTCCGAGGGCCGTACAAATTATTGACCTCTGCTTAAAAATACTAAAATCACAGCCCATTCGTTTGGCCTTTCTTTCATGCTGTGCAAAGAAAAAGCAACCTCTTAATCCAGATATCTTACCATGACTCGCGCATGCATGCACGTGCACGGTTGTGGCATGACCACCACAACAGAAAGATATGGACACAAGATGTGTGCAACTGTGTTTAGTTTCCTATCCATGTGAACATGATTTAAGTGGGGGGGGGGACCTAACCTCCTCTAGGGGGGTCCGGGGGGCATGCTCCCCGGGAAGATTTTTTTTTAAATGTTGAATTAAAAGCATCAATCTGGTGCACTTTGAGAGCAACATTAAGAGATCTATGGATACATCTCTCAACACCCATATGAAACAGAACTGTAAGCAGATTTATTTTTCTTTATGGATATTTTACAAATCACTCCCCTTTCAAACTGTATTCTTGTTTATTAATGACAACTTTTTTTACTCTCATATAGTATTTTATACCTGTTTACTTTATTCTCTTATTTTTTTATAATAACTATAATGATCATATAAAGATGTGCCTTTACCTCACTGGTTGGAGAAAGAGCTTCTTATATTCGTTAGCATAGCTAGCTAACCAGATGCTAATAACAACAAAGTTATTGACTGTATGATCAGTATGACAGATGAACAGATCGCCACTGGGCTTTCAACTAAAGACACAGCCACGCAACAACTGCGGCATGTGTACGGCTCCTTATGGGTACTGCAATTTGTGAAGTGGCGGAGCGACGTTCTGGTGCTCTCCTGCAGAACTGCACCCGTCAGACGAGACATATACCACGTGATGACACGTTAGGCTTGTGTTGTGTTCAAGGACCCAGACCGTGGCCAGGAAAAACAGGCACTCGCTTGTTTAATTTTTTTGCGGTCTAGATTTCTTTAATTTTTTTTCTTTTTTGCGTGTGTTTATAAATTACCTCGAGGGCCGTACCAAATGGTCTCGCGGGCCGTACACGGCCCGGGGGCCGGAGGTTCCCCACCCCTGCGCTACAGGGTGTACTTTGAGGGTTTGTGACTTTGCAGACCGTTAACATGCATAAAAAGCTACATAACACACAAGGGGACGGGTAATAACCGGAGAAGCATGACATGGGACCTTTAATGAATGAATGAGTGGGTGGATGGAAGGAAGGAGAAAAAGAGGATAAAGGTATGAAAAAAAAGGATGAAGTAGGACAGATGTTGGGTCAGGGAAGCTCCCCCTGAGGTCACTAATGGCGCATTTCCACTGCAGGGCCTCGCACGGCTTAGTACGGTATAGTTAGGCCTTGGTAGGCCAGGCTCACTTTATACTGCGTTTCCATTACAGTTTAGGAACTGGGGTAGTAACTATAGTAACGCAGTGTAGGCGGAGCCGTGACGTCATCTTCAATGCGAAACACAAAACCAACATCAGCCATTAGCTGTTAGCACTCAAGCTCACAGCTCCTCATATCTGTTCAGAAACTCGACAAAAGTTAAACAAGTACAAACCACAGACTGCCTGTGTCATGGCGAATACAGTCGCTGCTTTATTTATGTCTGTATAGGCCGTTGTTGTGAGTGTGGACGGTAGGAGCATATACTACGTTAGCTTAGCCGATCTCCATTCAGAAAACACGCATTTTAAAAGGTTTTTCGCCTGCTGTCTGTCTGCAGACTTGTCAAAGCATTAATTCATGGTTTTTACTAACCGGTATCAGTATGTTGTTACTTCGGCATCATTTTGAAACGTGTATTACAATTAAATCATGGTAAAATATGTTCATTTTGTTGTAGCTGCCAGCGATTCTCTCACTAGTTTAGCATACTCAGCCCGGTTGTTGGCCCGGAAAGAACCTCAATTGGAGAGCCAGAAAAACTGTGAAAAAGTACCCGCTAGCCGGAACTAAGCCAAGTGGAAACGCAACCAAAAACGGGCCGGGCACGGCACGGCACGCTTAAACCGCGCTGTAGTGGAAATGCGCCATAAGTACAGCAACAGCTGTGTGTGTGTGTGTGTGTGTGTGTGTGTGTGTGTGTGTGTGTGTGTGTGTGTGTCAGACCTTTACAGCAACTAGGAAATACAGTAGCCAAGAACAGATACTTTGTGCTTTATGTTAGTGTATGTCTAAGTGGGAGTCACGTTTTCCCATTCATATTAACATACTTCATGTATGTGTTGGTACTTACATGGCAGTATATCTTTATATCTGTTCTTCTTGACATTCTCCTCCTTCTCTCCTACGTTGGTGGGGTAGATCTTCTCTGTGCGGTATTTAGTCGATAACCGCCGTAACCTCTGGAAAAAACAAGAGAGGAAAATAGATTTAATAGAGATAGATGATGAATTATTTTCTCCTCTCTGCTCCACCTACACAGATTATATGTGATTTGTTTCTAAGTACAAACGAAGGACAAGCAACATAGGGTTACACTGATGATGGGGGTGCTTTTCTGCAAAGGGAAACAGGAAAGAGAGAAATGATAACAGAGAAACTTCATTTGAGAATCACACTGAAATACAGATCTTTAAGAGAGTAGAGAGTCATTTAAGTTTTAGGAAAGAAAACTTAAATTAGTGAAAACTCAATTTGAGTTTCAATCAAGCTTTGCCATTACATATGTTCTGCCCAGAGCCCTGTCTTACATACACAGCGGTTACAATGGTTAAACTCACACACATATTATACCCACCCTTGATGTTAGGAATACCACAGCTCCCCACCCCCACACACACTCCTGTGCATTAAGTTAAGTGAGGCCAGATCTAATAGTCTGACACTGATAAAGACTCATGCAGTCAATGGGAAGCAGGCTCAAATTCAGCTAACAGTTCTTTAACTTGAGTCGACTCACAATATTCACCAACATGAAGAGCCCCTTTAATGCTGTTTGGGGTTTTCCCTTTCCAGTAGTGTGTTTTTTTTTTTGTGGGTTTTGGTGCATGTAAACGGTCTGCAAAGGTTAAAATGTGTTCCGTCCACAAACAATATGACCTTAACACCATTACTTTCTACTGTAATATAATTACAAAAAGTGGCAAGGCAGATTTAACTGGCCAAAATAAACCAGTCAGTGCCTGTTTTATTAAAAGTGAGATTGTAATATTTCTTTCACTTAAGCTGTGCGTAGAGTCGGTTTGCTCTTTACTGACATATGTTGTCTCAGAGTTAAAAAGGGGTTTACATTTATATTGTATTAGGTTTAAGTTGATTCCATTTTATTCAATGGGAATCACTGGTTTCCTTTTAACTCCACAACTCCACAAGCATATTTTATAAGATGAAGAAAGAGGCTTCAGCACCATCAATAGTGCTAAATGCTACATTTAAAACATAAAAGAGGAAAATATACTATATTTTAATACATTGAGGGACATTTCTGAATCTTCCAGTGAATCACCGTGGCCTCTAGTGTCACAGTCAAACTTTGTAAAAACTTCTAAAGAACAGAAAGACTTTTGTATCATATAAAAAGCTCCTGCTGCTCGACTGATAGTGTTCACATGATATCGCTTTTAAGTGCCTTTTTTTTTATTATTCTCTCAGTTGGTTAAATCAGGGGTTCCCAACCCCCGGGCCGCAGACCGGTACCGGGCCGCGGAGGTGTTATGTTAAATCATAATCTCGATTATTTGGGTCAATAATTGATATCACGATTATTAAAAACGATTATGCATTTACTTTGAAAACATCAATTTATTGGAGAAAAAAAATGTGAAGTTTGTTTTTAACAGTTGATTACCCTGAACTTTAAGTATAATTCAACTGAAAAACCAATATAAAACTTTTTCAATAATAATAATAAAAGAATAATCGTTTTATTTCGATTACGTTGTTTTCGTAATCGTTGCAAGCCATAATCGTAATTGCGATTAATTGAGCAGCCCTAGTTTATCGTAATATTTGCAGTATTATAATATATAAAAAAAATGTATTATAATGTTTTTTTCAAAAAGTGTTTAATTTTCGCACCTATACCAGTCATATTATTTAATCCAGTAGCCTAGTTAAACTTTCACCAGAAAACAGTTGAAAATGGCTTTTATGATGTTCCGAGGGATTCGGCGGCTCAGCCTAAGGTCTCAGCCTCTCGTGCGCACGAGAAAGTTACGGGTGCGCCAAGTAGGAAGAGGAGCGCACAGCAGACAACTGTTTACAGACTGTTATGTTTATGTGAGGAAATGGCAGTGTATACATTATTTGAGATATATTTCAAACTCGGACTTCATTTTAAGGACATGACGGCCAGGGGTGTAGAGCTATTTGTTTAAGCACCGGATTGGCAAAACAGGAGAAACCAGTCTGCCTTGATCTATGAATTAATGTCCGGGACTCTCACAGTACCTGCTGCCCACAGCTGTTTTATAGAAGGAAACCCTCCTTCACTTCATGAAATGGCTGCAGCATCAGGAGGCAGCGGGACGTGTAACTCCGCCTCTGAGAAGTGCAGCACCAGCGCCGAGAGCTGTGCCTTTTTACGCACCGCCTTCACTGTGTTTACCTTCTTCAGAACAGCTTAATGTGCTGTTTACACGAGAACACAAACGGTTGTATCCGCTACTTTTCTCTTTCGTATAGCCCGTTCGTTCACACGAGGCCGTAACGGAAACGCGCAAATGGACCGCGCAAACGATAACGGGTCCCAAGGTGGATAGATCTATACGATCATTTCCTGATAACGATGAAGCCATAGCCCCGCCTCTCCCCACCTCTGCTGCTCACTACTGTAGCATGGTAAGTAGCTACTGCTACTGACCATGCTACAGATGTTAGTGCAAAATCTACAGCTCCTCTACCACAACCATCAGCAACAAGTGGACATGGAGAATTACATGAACTACATGTTGCTAAATCCACCGCGGGGCATAAACAGAAGGGCAACCATGGCAACCATGCTCGGGGGTCTTCTTCGCTGCTTTTGGTGTATTTTGTGGCGAAAGTACAGCGCCACTTACAGGCCCGGCATATGTACTACAGCGTCTCCAGCGCTTTTGAGCGGTCTGGTGCGGAAGTACAGCGCCACTTACAGGCCCGGCATATGTACTACAGCGTCTCCAGCGCTTTTGAGCGGTCTGGTGCGGAAGTACAGCGCCACTTACAGGCCCGGCATATGTACTACAGCGTCTCCAGCGCTTTCGAGCGGTCTCGTGCGGAAGTACAGCGCCACTTATAGGCCCGGCATATGTACTACAGCGTCTCCAGTGCTCCCGAGCGGTCTCGTGTGAACGGAAGACTTTTTTGATATCGTATTCGGTTTGTTTGTGTTTCGTATGCGTTTGCGTGTAAAATGGGTCTAAGAGTGACTGCAGGCTGCTACGTGTTAACCACACACACCTCTACACACACACACACACCTCTACACATATCGAACTGCCCGATTATTCCCCCTATTACTCGTTTTATGAAGGAGATGTCCGGTCACCAAGGCGCATGATGTGTGTGTGCACCGGAACGAACGACACTATCATAATATTTTCTGAAAACAAATGTCAGTGTTTTTTGGTTTTAAACGTTAATATGTTTTGGATGCATATTGTTCTAGTATTTGTTCAGGCTGTTAGATACAATTAGTCTCTGTTGCTACCTGCTGATGAGTAAATATTAAAATCAGTTAAAATTGACAACCGGTCCGCGATTTCTTTTTTTATGTATCTGCCGGTCCTTGGCACAATAAAGGTTGGGAACCCCTGGGTTAAATCACTTCCTTCCCTCTTTCTGAGACAGTGAGGAAATTAGGCATCACTCTCACTCCCCTTCTCTCTAACGGTCTCTGAGAAAGTCAGCGTGGGTGTTGGGCTGCTGGAGCTCCGTGTGAGGAATGCCCCCCCCCCTCTCTTCTCTGTGGCCCTGACTGTTACTGTGCCGGAGACACACAGTACATCCTGAGAACTCTCAGACACCAAGCCTGTTCTTCCTGTCCCTGTTTCTCCTCTGTGCTTAAGCAGAGACATAAAACAATACACACAGAGAGGAACGCAAAAGCACACACAACAGGTATTTTTAATCCTACATACATAAATATGAAAGCTGTGATGAAAATGTTTAAGAGGACATATTCTGCAGCTCATTTTCATGTTCACATCAGTATGTAGTGTCTCTACTGGGACATGTCTCCATGCTTTAATGTTCAAAAAGCTCTTTATTGTTCTCATACTGCCTGTGCTGCAGCACCTCTTTTCACCCTCTGTCTGAAACCAGAGCCCAGTCTGCTCTGATTGGTTAGCTGGCCGGCTCTGTTGTGATTGGTCAACTGCTTAGAGATGTCCCGCCCCTTAGCCTATCACGTACACAAACAAACTCTTCAATAAGAGATGATTTCAAAATGACTCTCTTTGTGTATTCATCACATGTAGTATCAATATTGTGATAAATGAAACATTATTGAATATTTTCCTCATATTTTTACGTGCCGTTTTTTTTTCTTTCGCTTCTGAAAGCTTTCTTTTTGATTCAGGGCTTCGGTACATTCAAAAACTGACTGCTGTACTCACTGAATACACGCCTGACACACACACACATAAACAGCTTAGACGAGCGGCACAGAGACATCTAAAGTCATAATGAGTTTTTCTCCTCATCTTTATATAGAGAACGAGAGGTACACACACTGTGGGCGGCAACACAACAGCCGTGCCTGTGTGTGTGTGTGTGTGTGTGTGTGTGTGTGTGTGTGTTAATAGCATTAGAGCTCCTCTGGCCTCATGTGAATTACATTTCCAACAGAGGCCTGCTTCTGTGTTGGGCTAGAGCCCGGGAACACACACACACACACACACACACACACACACACACACACACACACACACACACACACACACACACACTTAAGACGCACAATGAGCAAGAGGAGGCAGGCAACAGTGATTTGTGATGGTTTTTGATTCCCCCAACCCACAAACACATTCTGCTGAGACTAACATGCACACAGTGCTCCGTTCTCTGTAATGATGAGTGTTTTCTCTTTGTAGCCTATTTCACTTCATTTACAGAAAACTGCAAAAACAAGTGGATTCTCCCTAAAGTCAATTCATTCTGACATTCTGTAGCACCTAATCAAGGATTTGTTTTGGCCCTGAATCAAAATACATGATAGACTGTGGCAGCTGCCATTTAGGAACAGATTTCCTGTTTTCACAAGCACACAACTTGTATAATCACGAGGTCAAACTGCAAAGGATTATCCACACAGAAAAAAACTAGGAAATAACAACTTTAGTACCAGGCTCAAAGACATTTCAGCAGTTATAAATCCAGGTGTACACCTTCCTCTCTCAATTCAGAGGAGCAAACCAACAAATGTTCGACTTCTAAATAAACAACAGCTTGTTTCTGTCGTCAGAAAATACAGGCCACACTGTCTGGTATCTGTTTAGCTGACTGATAAGGTTTCAAATAACATATTTGAATCAAATAATACATGTTATACTTCCATGTTCCTTTTTTTGACGGATTGTGGAGATATTATATATGTATTTCACCTACCACAACTGTTAAATTACCCACAGGTATAGAGTATAATAGCTGGTAAGGAAACAAAACATGTAAAAAAGCTAGCAGTTTTTAGTTGTTAATTCTTAAAGCAACAAAATGAATATTGAATGATTTGAAGCGGTTTGTGAATGCATCAGTGCAACCCTGTGGTGACTGTTAAATATAGAGGCTGTCAATTAACCAACTATTTCCATCCAAGCAAGTTGTATGACATTTTAGGCATTGCATACTTCAAATGTGGATTGGGTGGGTCTTAAGACTAACACTTTAATATTAGAACTATGGATGTGATCAATCTTGAAGCTTTGGTGACACATTTTTTTATGTCATCAATCTTGAATAACAACTTAAAGTCAAGTTTAATGATTCATCAGGTTAATAAACCACACACACACACACACACACACACACACACACACACACACACACACACACACACACACACACACACACACACACACACACACACACACACACACACACACACACACACACACACACACACACACACACACACCACACACACACACACACACACACACACACACACACACACACACACACACACACACACACACACACACACACACACACACACACACACACACACACACACACGAGATGTGGAGTATTTGAGATAAAGAAAGTCATTTTTGGAGAAAGATGGGGAGAAGCAAAGCGGAGGAAAGAGGGACAGCCAAGGCTTTTAAGAGGCTCTTGGAAACTAAGCTAATGGACTCCTTTATTCCTTTGGTCTATTCACATGCTCTCTTTACACACTCAGTCGCTTCGCACTAGCCTCTGCTCTGAATGGAGGGGGGGGCAGAGAAAGAAGGCAGAGATATGTAAACATACTTGTGTCCATCAGCGCTTCAAGTATACTCCTCTATTGGGTTTGTTGCACAACAACTGCAACAACTCTTTCATTAAAGGAACATAACGGTCATAAAAAGATTCAATAGAAGAGGAGATTTATGGAGAGATGCTTTATTAGATCGTATAATTAAAAGTTCCTGTTTATCTTTATTAAAAGTTCATCTTGCCCTGCAACTAAAAGTCATTGCCAATTTCAGTTACTATGAGTCAAATATTCTATTATTTGATAGACTTAAAAAAATCATTTAGACTAGTAATGTTTTCATATCTGCTAAACTAGTGAGGAACCTTTAAATTGCTTTAAATACGTCAACTAACACTTTTTCTGTTATGTTTAGATTTTGATGCTTGCATGATATAAATGTACACATGACATATGTCATAGGAAATACATTTATATCATAATGAAGACATATGAAAAGGTACAGAACAGAACAGGAAACAGAAGTTAGAAAACACTAGAAACCCGCTTCAGGAAGTTTCTGATGGTTAACTTTTCACACATTTGAAGAAAGATCGCTCTGAAACTGCCTACTCTGCACTGTTGTGGTCGCGTCTGCAAAGCGTGTGATATTCTAACAGCTGACGGACATGTGTTATCAAATGATGTTCACTTGCATTTTTGTCAAAAGTTCAAACAGTGTGTCAAACTGTTTTTCTCAGGCCCCATGTGTAGTCAGCCCGGGTCGTCGACCATCACTGGCTGTATTGAATTCCAGTACGATCTTGTTTTAAATGCATCACAACCTCGCTTCAGTGTTTTCAACTCTGTTTAGTCCTCATTAATTAAATTAAAAATGATTGAAATAATCAAAAATCTTTCTCAAACGGCTCCTTATCTTTGCACTCTCTTTATTTTAACCTTTGTACTCCCCTTCCGTTCCTTGTACCCTCTTACTTCCTATCAGTCAGAGAGTAAAACAGCATAAATGCCAGTTTCCTGTGAACACTGCACTTCCACTGCCACACACACATGGGCGTTGCCCCCAAAGAGCCCTGTGCAGACTTCACAGACCCCTCCAGGGTGCGACTGAGTCATGTGTGCTCGCAGACACATTTCTTTACAATGACTTGACACAAGCTAAAATGGGTGGAGGAAGCCAGGGCAGTTACTGGAGCGAGAAGGAATGGAAAAGAACATTACAACAGAGAAAAGAGTATTAGAGGTAGAGGTGGGCAGAGAGAGGAAAAATAGATGTCGTTGTTAGTGGGTCTAACCTACTTTCTGTATCCTGGCTGAGTAAGTCGGCGGTGCTGTACTTCCCTAGCACGCTGAATAATTCACACAAACAAACACAGAGAAAGAGAAACCCATTCTCCTGCTTCAGCAGAGGGCACTGATTGGCAGAAAATATGCCTTCTTGCTCAAGCATTGGGGGAACAGATTTGTGGTCAGGAAATGTTGGTGTAGTGGCAGAGAGGCAGTACTGACAGTCACCTGAACAAATGTGTAGTTTGAAATGAAGTGGTTATGATAAACCGCAGGAGCTTTAAAGGAATAGTTTGACATTTTGGGTTACACTCTTTTTGCTGAGAGTTAAATGATAAGATTAAACCCCCCCCCATGATATATGGGGGGAAGATATGATAACAGATCATATACTCGCCAATACTTGAGCTTACATATGTGTACCTAATGTGTAGGTGCCGGTGCAGCAAACAGCCAGATAGCTTAGCTTAGCATAAAGACTGGAAACAAGCTGAGCATGCAGGAAGTTACTTCTTGATGCCAATAAAAAAAGACCCCCCCCTCCCCTGTTAAACTGTAACCTGAGTCTTTACCCTTCTGCTTTTTTACTAAGTATACAAACTAGATATAATGTGTAAATGAGGTGTACTTATAGATGGATTTTGATATTTTCAGTCAGAGTAAAGCCAGCGGTTTCCACTTTGTCCAGTTTTAAGCTAAACTGCAGTATTCATCTTGTGATCTAACTGTTTCCCATAGTGTTTTGTATATTTGTGGCATGACATTTATTTGACCATTTCATGTGCCCAGTGTTTGTAACAGTTCAACAGAGGTGAATAATTGAGCTCAATCAAAAAGGAAATAACATGAAACCGCACCCTGACCTTAAGCATGAGTAAGGGGGTCCGGGACTGAGTGTGTGCGCGCCAGACCTCCGCTTTTAGCTGAAGATCCTGACAAAGATCATGTTGGAGGAGGCTTCAGATGCCAAGGATAATATATTCACATGTACATGCTTTGTGCAATCATTTCCACTTTGTTGGCTACTGGCCAATATAGGTCAGTGATATCATGAGAATGAATGAATGAATGAGAACACACACACACACACACACACACACACACACACACACACACACACACACACACACACACACACACACACACACACACACACACACACACACACACACACACACACACACACACACACACACACACACACACACACACACACACACACACACACACACACACACACACACACCACACACACACCACACACACACACACACACACACACACACACACACACACACACACACACACACACACACACACCACACACACACACACACACACACACACACACACACACACACCACACACACACACACACACACACACACACACACACACACACACACACACACACACACGGATTTTTTTCTTGCCGGTCCAATGTCCGGAAATAATTTATTTTACCGGACAAATTTGAAACTTACCGGTCATGTTTTAGTTTCAATAATAATAAGAATTGTGTAGCAGAGTTTCCGTTAGCAGGTAATTACCGGACTATGACCGGATATGCTGATGTTTAAAACTCAGTTAATGGGAGTCATTTTTATATTGCTTCAGTTTATAATCGTAACAGATCGAAAAGTTCAGATTCCTTTTTCAATAAATGATGCGCTTCCACAAACTACATACTTATTACATTCAAACAAACTACTTATAGTAGATAAAGTACATTATTCAAAAGTTTACATTAACTTTGGATAATAACACGGGGGAGAAATCTCTCTCTCTCTCTCTCTCTCTCTCTCTCTCTCTCTAGTAAAGCTACTCCAGAGACACTATTTCAAGCATACTACGTCATCGAGTGCCGCCGAAGTACTGTTCCAATGTCCAGCATACTTGGAATTCTACCGAGCCCAGCCTACTTCGTTTGGAGAAATTTCGAGGCTGCACATGTGTAGACTCTGCGGTCTTAAAATCCCCACAATGCTTTGCGCACGGACCAATTTCTCTAAATCTGTGGCGGAAAATGTAAGGCGGGGCCTCTCATAAGACACACACCTGCACACCTGTTAGCCTGTTCCACTCTTCATTTTCCGAGGCTAGGAAGTATTCTTGCCTCGCTTCTGAAGCAAGACACTCGGAAGACATGCTACATGTGCTACCAAGCAAGCGTACTCGAGATTGAGAAACACCCTCTGTCTCCTGACAGCCCGTCAGTTTCTCGTGCAGCTCGCTAAACAGTGGGCGGGGCTTCAGGTGATCATGCAGAGCTGCGTGTCTCCGTCAGACTCAGCAGCTGATCTGATCTCTCTCTCGCGTCCGGTTATACTTCACTCGCGTTTATGTCCATATCGATCAGATCCAGCTCTCCTGATCGGCCTTTATAGAGAGCACCGATCGAACTATTAAGAGTGAATATCGGCCGATAATGATCGGCGGCCAATCGATCGGAGCATCCCTAATTATTACTGGACATTTTGACCGACAGGTTTTGAATTTACTGGTTTTCAATACATTTTGCCAGCTAAAAACCGGTAATTATCAGCTAACGGAAACCCTGACAAACACACACACACAGCTTGTCATTGACTTGCACAAAGCAGAATGTGCTTCCCTTTAATTAGCCATCAGGCTTTCCAATCTGTGTCTGTCACTGTGTCTCATATGCCGGTCTCATTTTCAATTCCTACACACTCTGTTCTGCAAGTCACACAGGAAGCAGCCGAACATCACAATACGACACAAAAGGCAGAAAATGTGGTTTTGAATAAAAAAAAATATATATATGCATCATCCTTATATGGTTTAATGTGGTTTTGATTGCTCACGCATCTGATGGCAGTTTGTGTTTGGTCAGCAGTACAGTCACACCGACAGCAGGAAGCACCTGGCCTGAACTAAAAGCATTCAACAAGCCACTTAAAAGCAACCACCCTCACTTTTGGGAGCCAACTTCCTGCAGGACCTCAAATCTCAGCCTGGCGTTTACAGTAGACATACAGTATGCAAGACAAAACAAAGTGGACAAATAAATAAAATCATGAGGAAAGGCACAGAAGGGAAAGAGATGGAGGAGTTACCATCAAAACACAGTGCTAAGATACACAAACACATTTACAATATCTGCATAACTCACAGTGTCCTGGAGTAACACACTGAGTAACACACTGAACCCCTGTAGTGCGATTCTGCAGCTGACCACCATGTGACTTTCCCTGTGAACATCAGAATGACATCATTTTCACAGCGGGACCTCCCCTTCCTCTTCACCATCATCTGTGTCTCTGAAAGTAGCTTGAAAAACCCTCAACCTCACTGTACAAAACATATGGATACTATCAACTGGGACGTAATAACTGAAAGCACTGAGGGGCGGTCACCTTCCTGCAGCCCAAACACACAACCTGAGAGTTTGCCATGTTTGCATTTCAGTTCAAATTGGTGCCTCCTCTGCCATATCGAGCAAACTATTTCCCGCTGTGCAGCTCGGCCTGCTGCAGGAAGCAGATGTGGACAAACCGCGTATAATCCCAATCATCTGGGACAGGAGCTCATTGTGTGTTTAGTGTGTGCTTAGTGTTTGTGTGCATGTATTAATCACTTCCCTGATATTCAGAGCCTTCACCGGGGGGCAACCTGTCCTCACAAGCCTGATTCTGCCTGTGTGACGCTCTACATCTCTCACTCTTATGTGAGCCTCGTCTGGACTAACGTGGGTGCATCCATTTTGCCTTTCTGTGTTTATTTACTGATATTATAATAATTTAATACACTACTGGTGTAGTTTCCTGTCCAACTCAAGGACGCACAGATGCTGCTGACATGTTTGGGTGTCAGTGATGTGTGTGAGTTACCATAGTAAAGATGGCTCCTCAATGAAGCACACATTCCACGCACACACACAATATGACTGCGGAATGTCCTGACTGTAGTGTGTGCTCTCTTATCTTTATCAATAAAGTTTCTCGGCCTTATCGGTGGGTCAGCTATCATTCATCATGTAAAGCCTCACACACACGCACACACACACGCACACACACACGCACACACACACACTTACTCCAGAGTGGAAATATTGCGTGGCGTCTCTTCTGAGAAACACCCAGCTCGGGGGCATAATGCTGGTTTCTGGTTTAAGCCGTGGGAGGGGGGGCGGAGGAAGAAGGAGGATGTGACACCAGAGGATATTGGGAAGTCTTGTTACAGTAACATAAGGCGGGCTTACAGTCGTTGCCACACACACACACGCATACACTAACAAAAACAGCAGCCGACCCCCTGCTGTGTACCCCCTTACGCCCACGCACACAAACAAGCTAATAAAAGCACAGAGCCGCACAAACACCCACCAGGTTTCTCATTCTTTCGCCAACGATGGAAGGCATGTCAGAAACTAGTTAAGGCTCCATCCTCTTAAAGTCCAAATGAATGACATTTAATCTCCTGTTTGTCAAAATCCCAAAGATATGTATTAATATGAAGAAAAAAGGTGTGAATCTTCATATTATAGGGGCTGAAAACTGAATTATTTTATGTCATTGTAAGAATAAATAAAATGATTTTTCTATTATCAAATATTTGGCAACCAAGTCATCCATTAGCTGATAATCGTTGCAGCTCCGTTTATGCTGCCACTAAACTACCATGCTGTTAAAGGAAGATGGGGTTCTTGCATCTCTGACCAGCAAGAGTGTGTGTGTGTGTGTGTGTGCGTGTGTGTGTACAACCATAAAGGCTTCCAGAGCATGTGCTCCAGGCTCAGATGTGCAGGCAATTCAAATGTACACCACACACACACACCCACACCCACACTCACACCCACACACACGGAAGCCCCCTGGTAGCAATGGAAATATCTACCACAGACTAACTCACGACACACACACACACACACACACACACTAGCATGTTACGCATTGTCCCATCTCATTTTCTTGCCCCCCCCTCTGAGTGTTTTATGTCTGCCCGACAGGACACATGTTTTGAGAAGCGTGTTTGCACTTTTTCGCTTTCTTTGATGTGCTGCTTGGGAGTAATCTGCCCACAAAGGTGGGGCACGAACACACACACATTGAGGCTGATCTCCAATGTCTAAACCCTGTCTAGACTACAAAGTCGAGCCCAGTGTTCCTAATAGCAGGAACGTGTGTGTTTATGCCAGCGTATTTAGAAACAATAGTACAGGTAACACATGCCAGACTGATTTCCTGTATATAATCTGATCCTTTTACATCTTCCACATTAAAACACTTGGTAGCTACATTTGCTGAACCTGTGAGAGGATTCTTACACCTCTATAGGACACTTCAAGTATCTCCTGCTATCTCATACATAGCATGCAATATCCAGGCATCTGTTCATAAGCAGACGTCTGTTTCTATGCAATATGGGAGCACATGAACAGACGCCAAAATTGCAATGTGTTTAAAGAAATGTGTTCTCAGGTCCATTATTGACAACAAATTAGATTTTGGATTAGTTCAATGTTGTGTATTCTGTGATAAGACATACAGTATCAAATATAACAAATGTCCCACTGCCAGGGTTTGCATATCAACTGGGGACAACCCTGCAAAAATGTAAAACGTGTTCAACAGTGTGAGGAATTTGGATACAAGTAATAGCAGGTTTCTGTCAGGCTGCATGGTGGCCTAGCAGATACAGAGATGTCCCATAACACAGAGGTCCCAATCCCAATCCCTGCAGTTTGTATGTCCTCAAGCTCAACTCTAAAGACATATACAATCAATTAACTGCATTATCAAAACGTGACCCTACATGAAAGACCACCAGCGTCCCTAAATTGCTTCTCTCTCTTGCTTCTCTCTCTTTGCCCTAATTGAAGTCAAATAGAGAGAATGAATGTGCCCACAGGAAGTGACATCAAACCTGAAGGGCGAAATACTGCCTTCACAACAGCAGCAGTTATCGCTGTGCAGAATGTGTGGATCTGCGTTCACAAACCCGAATTATGAGTCAGCAACATGAGTTTAGAATGTTCTGGTCAAAACTAAATGTAACCTTATTCAAACGGAAAAGTCAACATCAACAAGTCAACAAATGAACTGGACTTTAAGAAACAGGGCGAGAAAAACCAAAGGGTTCACGATGAAAAATCTGGTGATATTGTGGGTTTTCTTTCATTCAGATCGACTACAATTTAAAAGTCCTATTTAGCCGCCATAACGAAAACTATGTTACATTCTTCTGTTATATTTTGGAGGGAAATTCAAGGTTTAGATCAGGGGTGTCCAAACTTTTTTCAGAAAAATATACGAAGGGCTGGGCCACTCACTAGAGGTGAGGTATATTGCCTCGTAAGTTAAGTTATAAGTCATCAAAATCAATGAAATGTAGGTAAATTATGCTTAATACTTGAATATGCTTTAAGAAAAACAACAGCCTACATCACAGCTCTCAAAAGGGGAGCAGCTCATTCCTTCAAACAGAAGCCTCAGATTGCTTATCATAAGAGGAAATAGGAAGGATATATTTCAAGTGTGTTATGAAAATAAGTTATTGGGCTTTTTTCTTATCAAGTTAGATTTGTTTTAAACTTGAATTGACTGAATTTGTTTGAAGAGTGGGCTTCTTAACACATGAATACTGTGTAATATCTGTTTTCATATATATTTAAGAAGTACAATACAAAACAAGCACTTTTTTAATTTGCTGAGGGCCGATTCAAAATTGCCCGCGGGCCGCGTTTGGCCCCGGGCCGTAGTTTGGACAGCCCTGGTTTAGATCCACAGATTTGTTAACATCAGACTGACACTTTATTTTGTATTATTTTACTGATATATTTTACCTGTTGGACGTCTTACTTTGTCAGTTTTTGGTTCAAAATAAAAGTGTTTACTGGCCACAATCACACAACAAATGTGTGTTTGGTGGCACAGTTGCCCTTTGCCCACAATTATTTCTGACCCTGATTCTGGTTGTTTATATTGTTTCTTTTTGAGCAATGAGCAAGTATTCCCCAAATATGTTATCTTCTTTTAAAATCTTCTCTGGATGGGTCCATAACAATGCCTCTGTAACTATCTATTTGCACACAGTCGGTCCTCGCTTACATAAGCGCACTAATAGCTGGTTTGGAAAGTCGTGGGTTGACAGAGCTGGTTGATAACTACCCTTGTACAAGTCAGATTGCCATTGTTTGGTTTTGTGAACAGCGAATGCATAGATGTTCCGTTGATGCAGAACCTGCGTTATAAGACACACTTCGACAGTACATATTACCGTTCATCCCTTTTGTATCCCCTTGAATGAAGCCATTATCATCAGACCAGATTGGTTTAAATTATCAGTGTTTGTTTTGCTGATTACAAGCTGCATGATATCATTGCTGAAGCTTAAATCGTTATTTTGATTACTAAAACACCAGGATTATGACTGAAGTGAGTCTAATTTACACCTTGAAGCTGTCTCCTTACACTTCATGGAACACTCCGATGTCATCGCAACACATGCACCAGTATGTGCCGTGTAATGAGATCAGCCGTCTCCATATGAATGTTGCTAAACAAAATTCTTTATAATTAACAACACCCTGTTATAAAAGAGACGGTCTAAATGGGTCGCAATTGTTTTTTAAAGGACACATTTGGGTGCCAGAAATGAAGTGTTCTTGTTCCATGAAGAAGCTGCAGAAGAAGAACCAACAAGGCAAATAATCGGACTTGTTGCCTTCGCAGAGCACTGTAATTATGCTTATAAAACACTTTCTATATATAAACAACAATAGGCAGTTAAAGTGGGTGTGATGTCAGGGTGTTCTGGTGACTCAGTGTGCAAAGGAGCACACCCCATGCGCTTGTGGTGTTGTGAGTTTGACTCCAGCAATTGAAAGCTTCACTTAAGGCTTGAAATTGGTACTACAGAGCGGCAGCGACCAGCTAAAGCACTGACTTATGTTGCCTGTGGCTGATGAGCAGTTTTAATTGTGCTCGGTACACTGGCACAGACACAACCCGCCTGTTCTCCATCAGAACAACATTTCTGGTCTACAGGCCGGTTCTGTAGGCTGAATAATGTAGGTGCTACTTTAAATTCACTACCAGATCCTTGAAGCTCCATAAAATAAATACCATAAAGCTGACACTCCACAAAATAACTTAATTACTGTGAATACCCAGATTTAAGAAATAGTTCTAATTGGAGCACATACATTACTTTTTCACATCAGCTGTTTAACGGTCATGTTACTGCCTGAAGGGATGAGTGCTAGGGCTCACAGAAACTCATTGTAGAAGGGAATTACTGGGTTTCATGCCAATAAAGCTTATTGAAAAGAAATTGAACAGATATCACATGAAGAGTTAAGGCGTGACAAGCAGTGATGTCATAACGTTTGAAAAGCAAGTATCTGATTAAAAAGCGGGGGCTGACGGGATGTTTTATTGGGAAAATTGACATTAAGAAGTCTTAGAAAATCAACTGTCAGCCAATAAAAAAGCATGCTTAATATCAGTTTAAGCAAATGTACAACTACTAGATAATAATTCCAACTAAATGGCTATAGCATAAAGTTAAATAATAATTTGTTTTTCTCATCACATGCACTTCCTCAATGCCTCTCACAGCCCAACGCCCTGCATGGTCTGGTCTTAACGCAACCCTCGCTTCCTCCCAGTTTTATGAAACACTCGCTCGAAGCACAGGACAGGTCATGTTATCAGCCCAGAAATTGACAAATATTCACACATTTCCTTACTTGTGAATCTGCTATGTAACAAATGTCCTGACAAATGGTGTAACTTGTATCCAAAGTGTGCAGAGGTGTCTATAAAGCTGTAGTTTTAAAGCCAGAACAAAATGTTATGAAATGGGCCAAGAAAGAATGTTGCAAGCTCCAGCAAGCAGCTTGGATGAAGTAGGGAAGTAAGGAGAACGAAGTGTGTGTGCAACTGTAGGCAGAAAGAAGAAACAATTCTGACGCTGATTAGCCTCTTTTTCAAGGAAAACAAACACTTCCCTTGCCTGAAACATTAAATGTATCATAAAGGAAAGCTAAACCTACAATCTGCCACTACAACTAATTCAAATGAACAAAGGCCTATTGTATCTGAACATTTAATGAAGGTTAGATTCACAAATTAAATCCCCTCAGTTAGCACAACATTTTCTCACATATACCAATCAGCCATTAAAACAAAATGACCACATGATGTTGCAAATATCTCAGCAATTTCACAAGCCTGGGACTAGCCCTATTTGGGGGTCAGAGTTGGGCCACAACAACATCCAGTGATGCAGGGTGGGTAAACTTATGACTGCAGGTCAGCAGCGGTCATCATAAGGCTAACTTAATGTTACTTTAACAACAAATGTCTCTATTTCACCTCAAAAGGGCCTTTCCACGTGTAACTAGAGTAACAAAATACCGTAAAATATGCTTTATAATTTGAGCTATGGGCCTTACACTTATTTGCCAGTTTTTGTAGGTACATGTAGCCAGTCTAATGCAACACCCCTCACGAAGGCTAGACTACTCAGTTTAGTTTGAATGACCTTTATTGTCATTTAAGAGGCTGCATAATGTAGTAAGTTACATTTGATTGCATTGCAATATGTCTCTAATACGTTGTGCACATCATTTTATCAATGAGTGTAATACACTGGCAAGACTATATTTCACAAACGTTGGTTTAACAGTCTTTAGGTGGATTTGTCTACAACTGCAGTACATATCTGCTCAAAACTACTACTATGAGCAATCATACCTCACATATTTCATAGAGAAAAGACCATAACAAAACTGTCCACAGGACGCACCATAAGGGATAATACATCCTGCTAAGTGAGGACAATGAATCATGCACTGTATCTTAACAGTCAGGCATGGCTATCAGACATAAGCCACAATAACACTTTAGGGCAGCATTCACTGATAGGCTAAGCTATCCAACAAAGCAATGTAAAAAATGAGCCCAGGGGTTGGAGGGTGAATGTGTGTTGTTTAGCTGTTGTCTCTGCATTTTAAAGAAACAGGAGCCGGTGGTCTGTGCTTTGGGAGACAATGCTAGGCCGCCATGTAAAGCCTGGAAATGGGAGGAAAAGGAAGAGGGCAGTGTGGCCGCCCCTGCCTCACCTCCTGGGGGAGACAAGGACCGGGAAGGGGGTGGGATATTGAGGGTACGTGTGGAGGAAAAGGTGGACATTATGGGGGAGGGAGGTTTGGTTGAGATATATAGAGGTGAAGGAGGCTAGGTAAGCTCATGTAAATGTAACCCACCATAAAGTCGCTGCCGAAGTTGTCCTCTCCCCTCTCCTCGTCCCCCTCGCTCATGGCCTTCACCCTCTGGATAAACTTTCTCAGGATGCCGGCTTGGTCCATCCTTCAGTCCTCTTGTAACGTATCCTTTTCCTTTTAAAAACAACCTCCCGAAGTAGCAAGGGGGGCAGAAAATTCAAAAATAAAACAACAAAAGATGGACACAAGGGAAAGAGAGGAGGGGGGGAATAAATAAAAATAAATAGGCTTCACGGATCTTCCCAGAGAGTCATCGTCGGTTCATAACACAACACCTTTTTTATTATCGCCCCATGTTGTTTCTCCCTTCTTTCTTCTGGGCTGTTTCACGGTAACGGTAAGTCCCAGAGAAAGGCAGTAGCGGTCGGGGTTTCACGTCTACGAACAAGTTAACAACCGAGGCGTCACATAAACTGTGAACCCTTTGCTCAGTAGGAAAAGAAAAATTAAGGAAAAATACAAAAATCCCAGGTCTGGTCAGTCTATCTACCCCTCCCTGTCTACCTCGGTTGCCACATTCACACACTGCTGCTCGTTATTTGCTACTGGGGAACATCCGGACTGGGCAAAGCCGAGGGAGAACAAGGCCCTCCCCTTCCAGCATATACTGATCTGTGATTGGATAATTTACACAAGAGCTCAGAATCCCATTGGCTAGCATGGATGTAGCTCCACAAAAGAGCCACGTCTGATTGGATACAATGTATGCCTGTCGTTTTGACGCTATTCACTGTAAAATAAATACAACGACTATGATTTACAGTAAGTCTAATACTGTAATGTATATTGATTATGTCCATTGTGTAGTTATACTAATACATACAGTAATCTCAGTAAAGTGTATTTCAGACTTTCATTTGAGAGATGTATTTTATAGCTTGAGTATTCATACTGCCAAGTTTGTGATAATGGGTTGTGAGTGTATGTAGGCTTTTTAAACACAACTAACTACTGGATGTATCAAGGACAAATTCTTACCTTTCAACAGTTTATAATCAAATATAAAAAGTTGTGTCAAACTTGAAACATGTTTTTATTTTCTTGTTATGCCAATAAAACATATTTTGCTTTTGTATTTGGTGTGAAAAATGCTGTTCATCTTTTAGGCTCTATAACTTTATACTATAATGAGACTGGATATATTGTTTAATATAGGCCTACATGTGTTTTTGTTACATTTTTTGTTATCTGATGGTTTTAAACCTGCCCATGTTGTGATTTCAACTGCTGTAATAAGGGGAATAACTTCATACTCTTACATTTAATGTAATTTATTTTTAAAAAGTTGCTTACATAAGTACCAATGTTACAACACAAGCGTTAAAATGTCCCATAATAAGTCATGAGAGAGAGGTAGAGGGAAGAAGCAGCTGACAGCCTAAAGGGTCAGATATATAATCTGGATTAAAATACGACCAGAAATAGAAACACATTATCATGAAACATTTCCACTAATGTTCAGTGTGTGTGTGTGTGTGTGTGTGTGTGTGTGTGTGTGTGTGTGTGTGTGTGTGTGTGTGTGTGTGTGTGTGTGTGTCAAATATAAGGAAAGACAAAGTTGCTGGGATGGAGAGAAGACGATAAAAGAGAAAATGATAAATTAGTATTCTGAAAAGAGCTGTTTGGGGGAAAGGAACTCAATAGACACTTATGCATGATTGACCGTCTTCCAATAAACAACAAACACACACAGAAGGGGATCGAGTGGCATTGTTTTCCTTTAGTTCTACCAGCGACAACAAACAGACCCGTCCATTCAGTGTGAGGAAGAGAGAGAAGGAGCGGGACGCCATCACTGAGCCAACAAGCGCTCACACACAGACTGCTTTCTGTTGCTCTTGTCTTTAAGATTATTTGCTTGTTATCCTCAGTAAATGTTTTTTTGTTTTCTTTTCTGTGAAGCTTCTCCTCTCCCAGAAGGAAAAGTTGGTTTTCATGTCTCATAACAGCATTTATAATTGTTTTGCTCTCGTCTGTGCCTCTCTTGCCTGAGTTTATTTCTCCTCTACTCCCTGCTCCCAAAGTAAAAGTGAAATTTGAGTCAACAACATCAAGATTTGAAAGATTCAAAAGCGGAAAACAAAACATATTCAGGTGAAATCACACAAATAAACACACGAGAAGCTCAACCTAGGGAATGTAGGGCATTGTTACCCGTCTCTGTATGATCTTGTGATGTTTTCATCTGATCATTTGACTTATCAAAAACTTTAGTGTTCTTATTTTCAAGCCATAAACTCTAATGAGCCCAGTCTTTATGTAATATATCTGTTTTCCCCATTATGTTTTTATAGAGGAGCATAATCATGGCTGTAGCATAATGTGTGTGTGTGTGTGTGTGTGTGTGTGTGTGTGTGTGTGTGTGTGTGTGTGTGTGTGTGTGTGTGTGTTTGTGGTGAGATTTGTGTCTTTCTTCCACAGTTCACTGGAAACAGGTCAAGCACACTGAGGGGATAAACACACTCCAACGAGTCCTCTACTTTACTGTGTGTGTACACTATGTGTGTTTTATGGATGTATATGGGGAATAATATTTTAAGAAAATACATTGTGGCCCCCTGAGACCCCCCCGCCCCCCCTTCTCCGTGTCACTTCCTTTTCTCAGCACTGCTTCTGTTTTCTCTGTACTGTATGTGACCCTGACCTGTGGACCCCTCTGTGGAGAAGCTGCTTACACTAGGAATCAATTACATAGTATATTTACTATAACATTAATAGATTATTAACATCTTCCCATCATTATTCACCCCCCTCTTTCTCCCTCTTTAATTCACTATTTTTTCTTAGTATATTCTCTCTTCCCCCTTTTACTCTCTCAGTTTTCTCTTTCCATCTCTCTCTTACAGGAATGTGCTGTTCAGAAGCAGCTGAGTGGAGGAATGTTGCTGCAACAAGCCTGTGCACAACCCCAAGGGAGGGAGGATCCCCCCCCACACACACACACACACACATTACATTTCTTCTTCATGACGTTTGTTCTTTGACTTTCTTTCTCAGTGTTAAACTATAAACTCCCCTCCTTCCTCTGTACCTCATATACTGTCTTTCACATGTGTGCCTGCAGTTGAGGACATAGCATATCTGATCAGGACACACACACACACCTACACACAGAAAGAGAGAGAGAGAGAGAGAACGTGAGCCTGCCTGTTGCAGTAATGTGGTCTGGTGAAAATGTCTGCCCTCAGGGGAGGACTGACTCAGTCTGTTGCATGTTATACAACCCAGCATGCCCCCCTGTGTGGTAGGCTTTAGAATTTAGAGTGAAACCCTTATATGTCATGTATAACCAATTATACATGTCACATTAACATCCTATCATGACCTGTGACATGTGACTGTTTGACCAAGGAGCACAAAGGGTCACTAAATTGTTTAAGGAGTCTGAAATTTAGTATGAAAACCACATGCTATACGGTCTTTGAAGTCATCAGATATTACCCTAATGGAACAGCTATGGCTGATTTTGGAGATTTGTCTTAAACAAAACATCTAATATAGGGGAAGAATGATAGTCATCCCTTGAGTAGAGCTCATGAGAATTGGAGAACTCGTGTTATGGTGGTTTTTATTTCCATTTGTCACCTATCTGTATCTTGATTGACAAACCAGGAAGAAAAAAAAGAGGAGACAGGGACATGTTTCAGTTTAGAGGCCTAGAATATGTAAATGCCATATATCTTAAACTGAATTAAACCTTTCCAAAAGTAGTATTGAGATGAGATGTAGTGAAGTAGAAGTAACATTGAAATACTTAAGCAGAAATACCTCAAAATATTACTTCCATTATTAGTTGGAGACACAACCCAAGTAGATGTTAGCTGGCAGTAGAATACATGGGTATCACACATTTATAGGAGAGTCTATGTGGTATTGCAGGACGCTAAACAGTGTGTGAGGGTGAGAGTTTGTGTGAAATGGGCCGTTGGGTGAGGTGGGTGATGTGGCACTGCCTGGCCCTTTCTTGCGTGTGTGTGTGTGTGTGTGTTCTTGAGTACAGCAACACCCTCAGTAACCCTTCCCTCAACAGATTCCAGCCAGCCTGTCTCTACCAATGTCACACACACCGATGCAAGTGCACAACCACACACACACACACACACACACACACACACACACACACACACACACACACACACACACACACACACACACACACACACACACACACACACACACACACACACACACACACACACACACACACACACACACACACACACACTGGCAGGCAGCCAGACATTGGCGGTTGGACGCTCTGTCAGATTTAGACACGTAATTACTGTCCTAGCTTTTGAGAGCTGCGTGTGTGTTTTTGTCTCTGTGTCTATTTAAATAATCTGTGTGTGTGTGTGTTTTACATGGAGTGTGTCTATGTCAGTGACACTGGTACACATCTTCCCTGCTTGCATATTGACACATTATGGGAGGAATGTGTCCCATAATGTGTCAGGACCTGAAATACAGTCAAAGGAGATTGTAGACAACTTCAAAGAGACATTTAAGAAAAAAATAATAAAAATAAGTTTGTTCGGCTTCTAAGAGTTATTTTGTTTTCATTACAACCACTATGGCTTAAAAAATGTTTTTTAGACAACTAAGATCACCTTTTATCCACTGGTGCCACCAAGTGGGCAATAATAGCAAGTTGCGGTGCAAGCATTAATAGCACTAATAGATGATGTTACAACCAGGAATATGTGAGGGTACTGAAGGAAGACTCAGTGAGATCAGACATCTTAAAGAGGACATATTCTGCTCTTTTTCAGGTGTATATCAGTATGTAGTGTCTCTACTTTAAAGAGTCCTCTCCTGCTGATGTTCAGGTGTATATCAGTATGTAGTGTCTCTACTTTAAAGAGTCCTCTCCTGCTGATGTTCAGGTGTATATCAGTATGTAGTGTCTCTACTGTGACATGTCTCCATAAAGCTCTTTATTTTTTCTCTATCTGAAACCAGAGCCCAGTCTGCTCTGATTGGTTAGCTGGCCGGCTCTGTTGTGATTGGTCAACTGCTTTGAGATGTCCCCTCACATATACAATGTGTTGGAGCGCTAGCCAATAGAAACGCAAGTGTTACATCAGGAAGTAAACAAACTCCCTCTGGAGGGAACACAGGGATTGTAGTCTTTGCAGACCATTTACATGCACAGAAACCTACAGAACACACTACAGAAAAGGGAAAAAGCTTAATAGGATCCCTTTAAATTGCGTTTCATACTCTTGTTTCGTGTATTGTTTGAACATGACATTTATATTTATTTAAAAAGGAAAATAAAATAAAAAGTTTCCATTTTAAACAGGTACTGTCTGAAAGAATATTTTAACATATATTATGCAAGAATAGTATGTCATTGTGCGATGTGATATACATATATTTAAGCAATAGCTCACGACAGGCCGTGGTATATGGGCTCAGAACAGTCTCATAATACACACATGCACACAGAAGGATTCACACTTGTATTTCATGATCCGCAAAAGGATTCACACTTGTATTTCCGGATCCACACTTGTGTTTTTCAATGCACACACAAATGTGTTCCGTTTCATATACATGTAAATAAAATCCAAATACAGAAAAAAGTTTTACATATGTATTTTTGATCCTCACATATTTGTTTTCCGTTTAAATCCCCTGAACCTGCAAACACAAACCGCTTTCTGTGCATGGATCGCTATAGATAGAAACAATTACAAGTACGAATCGGGTGACCGTCAGGGGAGTCTCAAAAAACCCACACACGAATGCACAGCGATCCATGCACAGAAAGCGGTTTGTGTTTGCAGGTGCAGCGGTTTTAAACGGAAAACAAATATGTGAGGATCAAAAATACATATGTAAAACTTTTTTCTGTATTTGGATTTTATTTACATGTATATGAAACGGAACACATTTGTGTGTGCATTGAAAAACACAAGTGTGGATCCGGAAATACAAGTGTGAATCCTTTTGCGGATCATGAAATACAAGTGTGAATCCTTCTGTGTGCATGTGTGTATTATGAGACTGTTCTGAGCCCATAGTGGTAGGATACTGAGCATATATCACGGCCTGAAGTGAGCTATTGCTTTTATAAAACGGTTACCAAGTGTGGCAATATGAAAGAAAAATACACACTCTAATTTAAATAGTTTTGAGTAAATAATGATGTTCAAAATAAAATAGTCCCTCCGTTGCCTTCTGCACGAAACATAGTGCGAGGTGGTTGCTATGCAACAACACTACAGCTAGCGAACATATTAGACAGAGAGCGTTGATCCATTATTTGGCTATTTATTTACATTGATTTGTATGTTGCCGTTATTGTGCACCCACTGAAAAACTGTCCAGCATCAGTAGAATGGCTTACGTGGTTACTTGTATAGGTTGAGGTTGTTCTAGGCTGTTGCTTGGCGTGGCGAGAATATTGCTCGCGGGGAGGGTTTCTGCCCCGTTACTTCTCCGCTGTTTTCTTGTCCCAGTTTGAAAGGGTTTGCTTTTCAGCCCAACTGTATACAGTTTTCTCAAGACGCGGAGGGATACTGACTTGTTGTGAAAAGTAACTACAATTCTACCCGTGGTATACGCTCAGTATATCACGGCTAAGAACCAATCAGATTGCTTGATTTGACTTGTCCGTTTTATAAATATATACTGTACTAAGTTTGAATTTGCCTCAAAATGGGTAGAAGTATACGTTAAATGTGCTTTATAGTACTTACTGTATGTACTATGTGATCCATATAGATGTTACATTTACCTTCTCGTTGCATTTTATTCATTTGAAGATTATTATTTTTCTTCCATAATGGTGTTAGTGTAGTTTCTCAATCTTAGTCAATCAAAATTAACACACAACAACAAATCATTAAAAAAAATCAAGTTCCTTTAATTGGTTTGACAAAACCTTGATAAGCTTGTGGAAAAATGTTCTTCTTTAACGTTTGAAAAGTAACATAATTAAAGTAGCAGTAAACTTTTGAAATACAAAGTTAAACAATAATTTAAATAAATAATTGAAATTGTGGACAAGATCAACTTATACCGTGTAAAAAATAAGGAAAAAGGATTAGCTTCATGAGTTCAACATTTACTGCAGATTGCAAAAAGTGTAAACAATGGCACGGACAGAAGTGAGACCTGAATAAAGAGCAAAAAGCAGATGTGGTTACAGTAAAGAGGCCTTGTGTTTGTTTCTTTTGGCCTGTGCTTTCATACGCTCATTTTAGTTCAAGTACAAAATAACTATATACTAGCAAAAAGAAAAACTCTGGAGGAGCCCAGCGTGATGTGTGACTCCCTCCAGGTCAAGATCACAGATTCATTTTCGTCCCTTGAGCCCTGAGCTTTTGGTTGTAGTGTCATGGCTCTGTTATAAATAATATAAAGACACTCTGGTGGAGGGACGGAAAGTCACAAACACACGCACACAAACACACACACAAACACACACACACACACACACACACACACACACACACACAACCTGTGTGCATGAAGAATGTAAAAGTATTTGAAGTGTGTACACAGGCAGACGTCATCCGTGCGCAGCGGCACACCACCAGCTTCTGCTCCAGTGTCCTCTTCACTTCTGGATGTTCCTCAGTCTGCAGCGGCTTCTTCCTCATTATTTCACTTCACGATTACAGACAGTTTCAGGTCTCTGGATAGGAAAACGTGAATCATTAAATATTAAACTGAGAATATGACTTAGCTACTGTACATGGTTAACTGTACTGTAAAGTAGTGAGTAAGGCAGTGAGTTTTCCAATGAAGAAAGTGCATTTCAGATTTGTCTTATGAGAATCTCAACATTAATGAATTATAGTTAAAAGTTTACTTTTTTTAAATTATTTTTTAGAAATAAATTATTTTCTTTATTGCTGAGATTTAGAGAAGATCATTTGGTTACTAGCTAGAGCTAGCAGCCAGTTAGCTTAGCATAAAAACAGGGGGAAGAGCTAGCCCCCGTACAGTAGTATTGCTTTTTATTTTGTCTTTTACACTGAACATCTGTCTTCTTAATTTGATATATGCTCTGATGTAACAACGGTATATTATTGTAAAACCCAATAAACAAAGTAAAACAAAAAGATGCTATATAATTTATACAGGCTTAATCTGTACAAACAAACACAAATTCATAACTGACTGTAAAACCACAATGTGACGCTTGACACAATTTGTATGGATTAGGACATTGAGATATAATGTGTTAATCAGTTTGCTTAAAGGTCCCCTACTATACTATTTTTCACCAATATATAACAGGTCTCAGTTATATACAGAACCTGTCTCTGATTGGCTGAAACACAAAACAGATCATTGTAGCATCCCATAAACCCCCTCTGTTTCAGCTCTGTTCCAAAAGTGCTGATTCTCTGTCTGTAGCTTTAAATGGAGGCTGAGACTGTAAAAAACAACAATTATAAAACCTCGGTGTGACATGATCTCTGAGGTTTTAACAGGAGTAAACAAAAATGTGTATAATAAAAATAGAATAATTCCTGTTGCATGGCAGAGACTAACAAAATCATAGCCCACTGGTTTTTATTTATTTTATCCAACATTTTTAAATGTCTTTATTCAGTGCTGTGTTTATTGACTTCTGTTGTGTTTTTATCAATTATGATTTTTTGTTGTAGTCGTTTCTGGTTTGTGAAGCACTTTATGTAACATTTTGTGTATAAATGATGCTATATAAATACAGTTTGATTGATTGATGGTTTTTCCTGTACATTAGCAGGTTAATAAAGCCACTGCCTCACACTATCATGACGGACCACGTAAAGCACGCTGACTCCTTACCTACGTCCTCGGCTGCGTCCTCGGTCAGGGGGTCAGAGTTCGATACATATTTGCTTCCAAATATCTGCACCAGCTGCTCAAAAAACTTGCACTCCTGTTTTTCCCCTCTGGAAACAGGAAACAGAATTTATTGTTAAAAGGAGAAGGAAGGTGTTGCCAGGGTGGATCAAATGTTGTGAGGTATTCAGAGTATGGATGTTTAGACGTGCAGCGTGAACACTTACTTCCTGCCCTCTAGGAAGTGTCTGAAGTTGGCCCTCAGCCTCTTTATTCTGGTCTGACACTGTTCGGGGGTGCGCATGTAGCCCTGGCTGACCATGACCTCAGAGATCTGGATGAAGATGTGTTTGTTCTTGGTGCAGCCCTTCAGGGTCTCCTGCACCTCCTCGCTGCCCCACAGGTCCAGCAGAGCCTCCGTCTCTCCGTCGCTCCAGGGCAGCTTGGAGCTGTCGGCCACCCACTGAGCACCTGAGGCCGCTAGCAGAGAGGAAACTCAGAGATCAATATACAATCAACATCCTGTACAGATTACAGCTTAATGACAATAAAGATAGATACACAGTCAAGTGTTTAAACTCAACATCAGAGGTTGCGTTAGACTCTTTCGTAACATTTCCGTCAAAATCCATTATTACCCGTCGGCCTGTACACAACTGTGCCGGGGGGGTGGACGCCTCGTGAACTGTTAGCGCCGTGTTACGCATGCCCACTGCACCTCGCGGGAGCGCGCACAGCGTAAAGCAAATACTCACAGACATTTCAATGAATTGTTCGGCAAAGTTAGGTTTGGAAACGGTATAATTTCCTTTTGGGGCGGGCATGCATAACACGGCACAACACCAGAGCCCCGCTGCGGGGAAACTTTGGCGCTGTTCTGAGTTTGTTCTAATCTGTCAAAATGACGGACGGCTTTCAGATTTTTCCGTCATTGTTAAAAAAAATCCGTCATAGACGGAAAATATTCGGTTAACGCAAACTCTGCTTAGACTTAGTTAGTAGCAAAATGTGCATTATATGGCATTTTAATGGATGGAATTAGGGAGAGATTTGCTTATGGCATTTGCTCACTTGTATTCAGTCATCCTGTTTAATTTACAGGAATTAAGATGAGAAACATAGTAAACTGCCTACACCTAAATGCAACATATAGTGTACTCTTAAAAAAACGGCTTTTCTTACAAATATCTTTGTGGAATATTAAACACAGAGGACTATACCCCTTCTTAAAAAGTAAGAATAGGGATATCATTAGAGAAGTATCCTTTAATCCAAGACATAGTTATTCAGATATTGCTTCTACAATCAAAATGATTTTTGAGTAGGAGCTCCCATGTTGTAGATTTTGATTTCGTTGAGTCTCTATATGGCTTGTTTGATCCTTTCACTTCATGTTAAAAAATATGTAAATGTTTTTGTGAAGTTTCACCTTTATTTTGAGTGCAGTCCTCCGACTCCTCTGTGTCCTGCGTGTCTGCGACTGAGTCGTCCACTTTCAGCTCTCTCCTGAAGATTTCATCCATCTCACTGTAGAATTTATAATCCTCTCTGAATTTAAAGAAAGGAGGTGTCAGTTTTTCCAAATTCCAAACTGAGAGAGCAAATTATTGCATCATTATTGGTCATCACATGAGCCTCTCCTCTGGAAACGATAAACTCTTTTAATTTTTATTTAAAAAGTGCCACAAGGTCTGAAATCTTATAATCTTCACTTTAACTTCCAAACTAAAGGAATTCACACTGGGGGACAAAACTGATTAAAAACAAAAAAAAAGCTAAATATATTGCATCGAAAATATAAATAACGGACAATAATATACATTTGACACTGTTGCAAAAAGATTATGATCAGGGGTGCACATAACTGGTACGCAGGTACGCATGCGCGGCACAAATCTGAATTGCGTAACGTCACTTGTGTCACTACGCACCTTTGCGTACCTCAAAACAAAACACATATTCCGTCTACACTCTGTTACAGTAAAAGTCCTGCATTCAAAATGTTACTCAAGTAAAATTAGAAAAGTATTATCAAAATATAGTTAAAGTACCAAAACTAAAAGTAATCATTGTGCAGATTGGTCCATTTCAGAATAATGTATATGATATGTTTTATAATGATTGATCATTAAAGTGTTCTCAAAGCTGGTAAAGGTGCAGCTAGTTGTAATGACTTTGTATACTGCAGGGTAGCTTGTGAATTTACTCCAGGTGGAACTAAAGTCTGATTTAACACTTGATTATATTTCACATCATTCATCCAGATCTGTAAAGTAACTAAAGGTATTAAATACATGTAGTGGAGTAAAAGTACACCATTTACCTCTGAACTGTAGTGGAGTAGAAATACAAAGTAGCATCAAAGTCAAGTAAAGTACAAATATCTCAAATGATTGTACTTAAAGGGGACCTATCATGCAAAATGCACTTTTGTACGTCTTTTATACATGAATATGTGTCCCCGGTGTTCCAGGGAACTCACCAAGTGTCAGAAAACACAACCCTCTCTCTTTTCCTCCATACCCAAATCTCTAAAAACGGGGCTGCAACAGATCTGATACAGACTGATACAGATTTGAAAATGTCTCTGACGTCAGGACGGAGGAGCTCCGCCTATATGGCCAACTCTCCACCTATCAGGGGAATGAGAGGTTGCCGTGGCATGGTAACAGCATGGTAACATGACGCTCGTGCCTCGCCCCCCTGCATGCAAAGACAGGGTGGAGGAGAGCAAAATAGAGCGAAATGAGGCATGGCTAAAATGCATGATCTGTTTGGTATTTTGAAAAAGAAAACGTATAAATATACCTTGTATAGGTATGGCCCTACAATATATTATTCAAATATAGCATGATAGGTCCACTTTAAGTACAGTACTTGAATAAGTGTACTTAGTAACTTCCCACATCTGAAATCAGATATGACTTCAAGTCATGAGATCATTTCTTAGTATTTGATCCTTCAACTTGGCCTCAGGAAATGCAAATCAGAGGCTTAAAAAGAGACCGGGAGGTGCATCTTCATCATCTTCATCATCTAGCATGCAAGAAGTGTAAATAGAGGACAGTGAAGGAGACACTGAGGAGGACCACGCTTCGTGTGGGGTGAGTACCAAACGCTGTCTCCTGGTACTCATCTGAGTAACTCACTAAAAAAGTGATGTGCACCCCTGATTATGATGATTTATCTTATCGAGTTTCTTATTAGTGAAATCATTTCAGTTTCCTCTGTGTGGATCTGGTAAGCGCTGCCTTCATCAAGGTTAAAAGTAGTAATAAAGTTTAATGTCGTTTTACGTTTTGCTCTGTTCCGTGATTGGTTGGTGAGTTAATTAACAACATAAATAACCTCTCGATGCTGGCTATTAATGACAACACCAATAACATATTAGCATGGCTTTAGAAGAGAAAAAGGGTTTTGTAAATACTCACTTTTCATGCAAGAAGCCGTATTTAAGCCGCTTGATGCGGGTGTAGCACTGCTCTGAGGACCTTATGTATCCTCCGTCGCCCATCTTCTCAGAGATGTAGTCGAACACGTGGCGGTTCTTCAGGCAGCCCCTCAGGGTGAGCTGCACATTGTCCTCCCCCCAGATCTCCAGCAGGGTGCGGGTCTCCTGGTCCGACCAGGGCGTCTTCCTGCTCAGGTCCAGGAGCTGGCTGGAGGACGGCTGCTCCGCTAAGAGGAGGAACAGATTTATTTCATTAAATCAGCTTTGAACTGACATAGTATCTGCACAATCACACCCATGTTTGATCATGTTGGAACCCACCCATGTCCGAATCATTGTCTGTAAGAGGTTGTAAGGTGGTGTCAGCAGCAGTACTGTCCACATCAGCATTCACCGAGTCATCACCGAGCACCGGAGCCAGGAGGTGGAAGTATCGGAACACAGTGGTGCGTGCTCCACTTCTGGAAAAAGTCAATCATGCCAGGGTGAAACTGGTCTTAATGTGTGTGGGAGAGGAACTCCCTTTGGAGGCAACACAGAGATTTTAGCCTCTGCAGACCATTACATGCATAGAAACCTACATAACACACTACAGGGAAGGGAACACCCCAAAAAGCATAATAGGGCCTCTTTAGGTAAGTACTTATCTGACCAAGATTATAATTCAAACCGCAGTATTTAATGGCTTTAACATGTCTGGGGGGGGGGGATCTGTCACTTCGGTCTATGGGAATTTTTTTTTCTTTTTTTCTGACCTATCACATATTGATTTACAGAGAAAGCACTTGGCAGATAAATCAATAATGCAAATAAGCATTAGCATGAACAAAAACCTACATAACACACAACAGGAAAGGGAAACCCCAAAGAACATAACGGGACCTCTTATATTTCCTGACGAACGATGTAGTATTATTAAAAATGTCTGAGAAAGGATCAATCAACCCTTTAACTTACCTCCAGCTGTTGCAGTACCGCCTGTAGCTCTTCTTCAACCTCTTGATCCGGGAGTGGCACTGCTCCGCCGTCCTCGGCCATCCCACGGCGGTCATTCTTTCCGATATGTCGGCGAATATGTGCCCGTTGCGGACGCAGGTCTTCAGGCCGTGCTGCACGTCGTCTGCCGCCCACACCTCCACGAGGGCCACCGTCTCCTGCTCCGTCCACGCTGTGGTCACTCCATCTGGACCTGGATCCTGGTCTGCTTGTTCCTCTTTTTCCTCATACTCATCAACAGGACCTGCATCCTGTCCGAGGATTTCTTCAAGCTGTGGGTAGAATCTATAATCTATTCTTCTTCCACACCTATAGAAAGTGAATATGAACCATTAGAGTCGTATTGGATTATATGTGCACACTGATAAAGTGACTTGGTCTCACTTTTTCCTCTCGCAGCACTGTCGGAAGTTGTTCCTCAGTGACTTGACTTTCCAGCGGCACTGGTCCGAGCTCTTGGAGTAGCCGAGGTCGCGCATTCTCTCCGAAATGTCGGCGTAGACGTGTCCGTTGTGGATGAATCCCCTCAGCGCTCTCTGAACGTCTTCGTCGCCCCAGACCTCGATCAGAGCCAGTGTCTCCTCATCGGACCACAAGCTGGGTGGAGCTTTCTCTGTCGACATGCTGGCTTCTCCATCTGTCAGCAGAAACACACAGTTTATAGAGTATATGCACCATTTCACAAGTGAAGACATTTGATTTGTCTTTGTAAAGCATACAAATACACTGTAGTTGTTGACATGAAGAGTTAGCAGCGTCCTTGCAAAATAATCGAATAATCTGCATGTTAGCGTACATGCTAGGATTCTTGGTTAATTTACATTTTAAACCGATACATATGTCCATAAGAGTGTCCTCTTCAGTAATGCTGCCATAATAACCCCTGCAGATAGTAAATGGGGGGACATTTTTTACCTGTTTCGGTCACCGATTCCACATTGGAGTCTTCAGATATTTCGATGGAGTCTGTTACCACGGTGGAGGATGTGGACGGCTGCTTCTCCAAGATTTGTTCCAGCAGATCGTAAAACTTGAAGTCGATTTTGTCAGTCCCAGATGAGCTACAGACAGGAGGAGGTTGTATTAACACATGTGTCCTACCATCAGTCCAGACGGGGACATGAATCTGTGCAGCACCTACCTCATGTTCTCCTGACACTGCCTGTAGTTAGCCTTCAGCCGTTTGATCCTGGTGTGGCACTGGCCTGCGCTGCGGGAGTAGCCGTTAGCCGCGAGTTTCTCAGATATTTCCGTGAAAATGTGACCGTTGTGTGGGTAGCGTCTCATGCTCTGCTGGACCTTAATGTAGGGGAAATTCTTAATGAAGGTGGCAATACAAAATATATATTTAAAGTGGCAATAAACAACTTTCTTCCCTCTATCGTTTCAAGTGGTATACTGTTGCAAAGACAACAAATGAAGCAACTTATTAATACAAAAAAGCCAAGACATGAATTCAATGATATTGTATTGTATCTGCGAGTAGTAACCGCAGCCTACAGCTCTCCTGCCAACAGCGCAGGGTCTCCCCCTCTCCTCTAGCCCATAAAAAGCAAACATTTGCCAAATCTGTTTCCAGAGACAATCAAGATATCCACTTTGCTTTGAACAGAAGTAAAAAAGCATCCTCTATGATCAAATGTTTAGCCTGGATCTCTGAATCGCTGCCTGTATCTATGATTTCTGAAAAGGCAGTACAGCCTTATTATCAGGCATAACTATCTACATTATTTCTGTTTACCTGTGGGTCTCCCCAGATCTCCAGAAGGATGATGGTCTCTTTGTCCGACCAGGGGACTTTCCTCCTGTCCTCCTGAACGCCCACAGCAGACTCTGAGGAGACACAAAAAGAAAAGAACATGCCAATAAAATCATTAAAACGTATTCATTAATGACAATCCATTTAGTGTTAGGATGTTGTGACACAAAATGTTCCATCTATTGTCTAAAATATGTTTTATTTGACAGAACATTGAAGTTTACCGATGTCCTGATGGGAGAATGAGGGGAAGTCGTCATGTTCAAGCTCTCCTGCTGTTTCCTCCGGCTGTGGCACTGAAGGGAAGTCCTTCACTAAGATCCTCCCCAGTTCACTGTAAAACTTGAAGGGAACTTGCTCCTGTCCTTCCAGGCTTCAACAAAGGATAAGAAGAGAGCAGATTAACACTGTAACTCGGCAATTACCACAGGCTTTTCCCATCACTCTCTTTCTGCGAGTTCACATACTTGTTTTGGTAGCATTGCCTGAAATTTGCCTTCAGCCTCTTCAGCCTCCTCTGGCACTGTTCCGGTGTTCGGGAGAAGCCCTGGGCGGCCATCTTGTTTGATATGGTGGGGAACATGTGTCCGGTCCGGTGCGTCCCCCTCAGCTCCTGCTGCACCTGCTCCTCGCCCCACATGGTGATGAGGCCCAGCGTCTCAGCGTCCGTCCATGGAACGCTTCTCGTTCCTTCAGAAATATGATTGACTGTCAAGTAAAAACATGACATTTATTATTATCTTTGATTATGATTTGTATGTGGTTTTTTTTGTGTTCTGGGAAGCATATATAGATAAAATACACTACAAATCTTTAATAATGCTTTTATCTGATTTAAATTACAGCTGCAACAATTAGTTGATTAATACATTTGTAGATTGAGTGAGAATCAACCTGCAGACATTTTGTAATAAAAAACGCCATATGTTTCCTGGTTGCAGCTTCTTAAATGTGAGGATTTTATATATGATAGTAAACTGATTATATTCAGAGTCGAAAAAAAAACAGGCATAAATCGGGACATTTGTTTTGGGAAATTATAATTAAAGTTTTTTTCTGAACTTACCTATTTCCGGTTGGTTCGTATGGCCGAGGAATTGCAGGTCATCCTCTTCGTCTCGGGACTCGTCTTCATCGATGACCTCTTCCACATCATAGGTGACCTGAGGGACAGCTGAGGGGCCTGAGGAGCCCAGGACCCTCTTCAGCTGCTCGTAAAATTTATTCTCCAGCTTGGAGCTCCCTCTAGTATCAGAAAAAGGAGAAAGGCAACACGGTTTTTGCTTCAATAAAACAAAAATGACATCCAAGGTCTAAGGAGGGGAGTTCAGATTGCAATGACTGGACAGAAAGTTGATTGAACACTAACCTGCGGAAGCTCTTCTTCAGTCTTTTAATCCTAGTCTGGCACTGTTCCACGGTTCTTGAGTACCCTCTCTCTGCTATCTTCTGAGCGATCTGAGTAAAAATGTGACGGTTTTTGGAGCAGCCCTTTAGAGCCCGCTGCACAGAGTCATTCCCCCAGATGTCCAGCAGATTGAGCGTCTCCTCGTCCGACCAGGGAACCTTTGAGTCCGTCACAGCTGGGAGAGACTCTTCCAGAGAGTCTAAAAATGAAACAGGTAGAGTTAGAGTCAAGGTGGATACACACACATATCCACTAATCGGTACATTAACTGTACCAACCTGTGTATTTTCCCCATATCGAGATTAGAGGAGATTCATCCGAATTCCCGCCTTCCACTGATGAATTTCTGCTTGGAAAACAAAATGTTTTACTTTAAAACGTTTTCTTTAATGCAAAGTGATTTATCTCAATGAGGGATTTAACAAAATAGTCGTTTATGTCATGAAAAGAAATGGAAACTTGGATGTTTTAAGTCAAAGGTTTGGTTACACATTGTGTTTTAGAAGATTATAATGAAAAGAAGCACATGAAGCAACACAACTGAGCAGAAGACATTAAACAAAAATTGAATAATGTGGAATAGTGTTTAATATGTGTATGCCCTTCAAGCTAAGATTAGCATTAGCTGAGGCTAATGGGAATGTCATTATGTTTGCAGGTTTAAAACAAACGGGTTTGACATATTAAACATTTGATCTAATTGTGGTGCTAACCTAAGTGGCAACCCCTAAAGCCAGGAGGTTTTAACCCCCCTGTAATGTCTTTGTGTTTTAAAAATGAACCAAACGTGTGGTAATCTCACAGGAAAGCCGCTGCTAGCTGTTTAGTGGGAATGTCCCCGCCTCCGCTCAGCTTCCTCTTCCTGAGAACCCGCCCTCCTCTCACACTTTGGCTGTTGTCATTGGCTGCTGGGTCTGTGGCCGCGGTCTCCCCGGACACAGTGAGGTCGATGGTGTCAGCGCTGACGGAGCTCTGCAGCTTCCTCTCCTGAGAGACGCTCCCTCCTCTGACCTGACGGGTGTCCTTCAGGCTCTGTCTCAGCGTCTCAGAGCTCCTCCTGCTCGCCCTCTCCAGGCTGCTGGTGTTCAAGAGAGCGTCAAAACGTCCTTTGTTCTCTGAGAAGTGTAAATCCCTGTGAGCAGGCGAGGTGGTGTTCATGACATGTTTGGACCCAGGAGGCAGAGACAGGGAGGAGAGGATGCAGTCATCCATTGGTAATAATCTAGGATCTACAATTAGGAAAGAAAAAATAAAAGGTTCATTAGACCCAAGCCAGGTTCAGATCACAAAACAAGAAAAGGCTTTAAGAAACTAAACAAAGGCTGGTTGTTGTTCACCTTTCTCTCCAAAATGCCCAAGGTTTCTGTGGTGTTCAAGTACAGCCTTCATGTCTTCCGGCGGGAAAAAGGATTGTAAACAGTCGTCTAGAAAGGACGGAGAGTCTCCGAGCAAAGTAGCCAACTGAGAGGAGAGATCAAGTTACAGGCTTTAGTAATCCTGCATTCACTATCCTGTCTGACTTTGTTTAATAGCCACAGCTCGGTACAGAGGAGGGAGAGGATGGAGCAGCCTGCTGGGACACTGTGTTGCACCTGAACCATGTTACACCCCCCCCCCCCCTCTCTGTGTCTGTCTCTGGGTCAGTGGTGCAGACAGATGAGTCTGTGTGCCTCAGTCAGCTGGGAAAAACAAGCAGTTCAGTTTGGAATAATGCCAGAGCTTTTTTCCTGGTGATACACTCCTCTGTGCTGCATTTGGTTTATTCTGATGGTTGAGGTAGAGCAAGTAGTGCAGAGTGCAGACCCCCCCCCCCAGGGGCTGATAACGTCCCCAGGTAGAGCTGCAGATGCCAGGTAACACAATATGGATATAAACTAAAGGTCCTTACACACCAAGCCGATTGTCGGCGTCGATAGATGTCGGGCCGTCGATGAGCGTCGTGTCGCCCTACTCAGATTGGTGTGTCCCGCACCGTCGTGTCTTTTCGGCCGTGCCGACAACTTCCGCCGCTGATTCGACATGTTGAATCGGGAGGCTAAAGGCCGTCGGCCAAAGAAATCACTCTGATTGGCTGTTCAGCTAGCGAATCAGTGCATGAGAAACGAAACGGAAGTGAGGGACCCAAACAAACTATCAAGAAGGCAAATCTGAGATTTCATTTAACTCCAGCTCTCGACACAGGTTCGGGAAAGCCCCATGAGCTTCTCGTTGGAGAGTGAAAATGGAACGCACACGCTATTTGTTGTTTGTTTATATCACGCAGTCTGTTCTTCTTCTCTCGGTGTATCACGCAGTCTGTCTTCCGGTTGTTGCCTCTTTTAAATGACGAATACACACTACCGCCGCCTGCTGGTAAGGAGAGTTATTGCCACTCACGCATGCGCAGTTCGTACGTGCAACTTGGCCGTCGGCTGAAGTCTTTGCGGTGTGATCCAGTGCGAAACATGGCCAAGACGCAGGAGACGTGAGGCGACGTTCCGTCGGGACGTGTTCTTTGGTGTCAGTTTGGTGTGTAAGGACCTTAAGTCCAAATGGGACCTGTTACATAAGCATAGTGCAAGCAGCAATGTGGCTCTTAAAGCACCAGAGGAAAGCTCAGAGGGTCACTAAAACAGTTTGTACACAGCATATTTCATTCCAATGCATCCATTAGTTAATGAGATATGTTGGTGACATTCAAACAAATAAATAGTGGGGTAACTGAAGCTAACTCTCAATAGTTGGTTCAAGAACTATGTAACTCAAATGACTTCTAGTTTATTTATTATTATTTATTACAGGGCCTTGTCAAATCTTTGACTCTGGTTGGTTAATTATGGCATTCTACGGTCTGTTATTTCTAAATAGCAGAACACTGCTATTATTAACAGGACACATTACTTATCATCAGGGGCGGATCTAGAAACATATTTATGGGGTGGCAAGAGGGTGGCAGGAGATTTTGAGGGGTGGCATCCCCTGGCAGAAGTATATGCTGATTGCAGTCATATCAATCAATGTTAACTTGGAAATCCACAATATTGATATTTTAACTCAATAACATTAGGTGACATTATTGTGGCACAACAGTGAATCCTTAAATATAAATATATAAGGTGGCAGACATAATGTAATGAATTTTAAATGAACAATAACTGAATGAGTTTGTTTCACTCTTAGACCAGCAGGGGTACCAAATCTATGCAGACTGCTGCAATAAGTACATTAATTAACTGTCTCATCGATGTTTGTCTGAATTAATATGATAATATTAACAATCATATCATTCCTATCAGCTGTTAATCACTTTTATGATTCACATATTCAGTGTTATTATTAAATAAACTATATTTTTTGGAGGAGTTAATGATGAATGTTCCTCAAGATGCTTGCTCACCCTCCTTCAAATTTGAAAGACAAGTAATTACGATGATATATCAAAATTCAAAAGATTCAAAGGAACAGTTCAGCGCCCCACGACTTTACTGCAAACAGTTACAACCTTGACTTTACATCAGAAACAACACACATTAAGTGACTAACTGCATCAGTTAGGGTTAAAAAACGTGTATTCAGCTAAAACATATCGCTGCAGTTATTATCCAGTGGAAAGTCCTTACCTACTGGCCTAGTTAAATCAAAGTGGTTACTTTTTTTTGGCTGGGCAGTGAAGTTTTACACACCGTCTTATTTGACTTTCTCAGTACATAAAACTGTTTTTTGGGGGCAGACCCCCACAAAGAAAAAAATATATATACACATACAAGGTCATCATCTTAACAGTTTTGTATGCTCATCCGTGAGCAGAGCATCAAGTTGGCATGCCTATTACAGCTGAATGCGGCGATTACCATCTTGTTCAGCAAAACGCCTCACAAACTGATTAAGATCTAAAGCTTTAGTGCGTTTTGATTCAATGCTGAGTACAGCCAAACTTCACAGTCTCTTAGACCGCAAATACCTCATTCCTTCAGTACTTGGGTCCGAATGCTTCTCGTTTTGCACCGTCCCGTTCAAATGAAATCGCCGCCAATCACATTTCCACGCTCGCGCCAGGGCGGGGGGAGGGGTTACAAGACTCGCGTCTTGTGCTGCATTCACTTGCACTCGGACATTAGAGACTTTCTCTCATAAATGTCCGATGAGCCACAACTTTTCTTTCAAAACAAAGCTGCCAACTGGGGTGGCAAGGCCTATTTTTAGGGTGGCAGTTGCCACCCCATGCCACCCCGGTAGATCCGCCCCTGCTTATAATAGACTCTGGAAGAGGTCATTAATTCATGTTTTAATCAAAACAGTGTCGAAGTATTGATTTCTTTAGTGATAGCCTAGTTAAAGAGGAATAATGCATCTCTGCTTGTCGAGCGATGTCTGCTCACCACCTCAAGCTCAACCTTGACAAGACTGAACTGCTTTTTCTTCCTGGAAAAGATTGTCCCACTCTTGACCTAACAATCAACATCGGCCCCTCTGTTGTTTCCCCGACTCAGACTGCAAGGAATCTGGGTGTGACCCTAGATAACAAACTGTCCTTCACTGCAAACATCGCTGCTACAACCCGCTGCTGCTGATACACTCTTTACAACATCAGGAGGATACTTCCCCTCCTGACCCAGAAAGCGACGCAACTTCTGGTCCAGGCTCTCGTCATCTCACGCCTAGACTACTGCAACTCCCTCCTGGCTGGTCTACCTGCATGTGCCATCCGACCTCTGCAGCTCATCCAGAATGCAGCGGCTCGTCTGGTCTTCAACCTTCCTAAATTCTCCCACACCACACTGCTCTCCGCTCACTTCACTGGCTTCCAGTAACTGCTAGAATCCACTTCAAGACACTGGTACTTGCGTACCATGCTGTGAATGGATCTGGCCCTTCCTACATCCAGGACATGGTTAAACCATACACCTCCGCTCTGCATCAGCCAAACGGCTCGCTGCACCCGCACTGCGAGGGGGACCCAAGTTCCCATCAGCAAAAACACGTGGGTTTGCTATCCTGGCTCCAAAATGGTGGAATGAGCTCCCCATTGACATCAGGACCGCAGAAAGCTCACACATCTTCCGGCGCAGACTGAAAACTCATCTCTTTCGACTCCGCTTAGAGCGATACAATTACTAACAAAGCACTTATATACTAATAAAGGACTGGCTTATCTAAAGCTAGTTGAGTAGCACTTGAAATGTTTTGGCTCTATGAAACCTGATGTACTTATATGATTCTGTTTTCTTCAAGTTTGAATCTTCTTGGTCGAATGCACTTATTGTAAGTCGCTTTGGATAAAAGCGTCAGCTAAATGCAATGTAATGTAATAATGTAGGTCTTAGCATTACCCTTTGGGTGTCAATTTTTAAATGAACTGCTGGCAGAACATTATCCATCATGTCGTTGGTTAATAAAGCTGGAGTACCTGTGTGAAGTCTGGAACTGGCAGCAGCTCCTCCAGTCTGGATATGAACTCCCACACCAGCATCTCAAGTGCAGCATCGTACTTTGAGCCAAAGTAGACGGGGAAGATTTTCTGCAAATGAGAGAGAAGGACATTTTAAGAGTTGTCGTTGGGACTGACCTCACCTTCAGAGATATTCAGATAGGATGACACTAATTGAAAGAATAGGGAATGGTTCTCCTTTGTTCTGAATCTATATAATGCAATCAAGACAACCTGAGTATACATAGATTCTCTTGTCTGTGTAAAGGTTGTTTTAATTGTACTATTCAGATTATTTATTAAGTTCACCATTTACAGGGAATTTGATTTTGTATAGGGATCTACCACAATTTATTTGCATTGAATTATGAATTTTTGCAACCAGGTTGTTAAAAATGACTCATTAGATATTACTAGATATTAGAAATGACTTTCTCTCTTCGCCTACTAATGAAGAGATTTGGTGAGAATGGGTTTCTTATGTACGACAGACACAGCCACACTTTATAGAGTTAACAATGAGCTGATTCAGAGTTTTACCACCAAGAGAAAAGGTTGCTTGGTCTCCTAACCAGTTGCAGAACACAGCCCCAGTTAGTGTGAGGAGCACACTGTTAAGGATTAACACCTGAAAAGCTTTCCTTTCTTTTTTTCAACATTCCTGTTGAAAGACTGCACAGCTGAGATCACAGATGTCCTCACAGACATCTTCAACGTCTCCCTGAGCCAGGCTATTGTTCCCTCGTGCTTCAAAGAGACCACCATCTTACCAGTGCCGAAGTAGTCGTCTCCATTCTGCTTCAATGACTACCGCCCCGTAGCGCTGACCTCCACCATCATGAAATGCTTTAAGAGGCTAGTCATAAAACAAATCAAATCCACCCTCGTCCCATCGCTGGACTCGTTTCAGTTTGCATATAAGAGGTCCACTGAGTCTCCACCCAGCCCTCACCCACTTGGATACAAAGAACTCATTCGTCAGGATGGTGTTCATAGACTTTAGCTCAGCGTTCAACACCATCATCCCCCAGAAGCTGGTTTGTAAACTAACAAACCTGGGCCTCGGCCCCTTTCTCTGCAACTGGCTGCTGGACTTCCTCACTGCCAGACCCCAATCTGTACGGGTCGGCAACAACATATCAGGAACCATCACACTGAGTACGGGTTCCCCCCAAGCATGTGTGCTCAGCCCCCTGCTCTTCACCCTGCTGACCCACGACTGCACACCCACCCACAGCTCCAAACACTTCATCAAGTTTGCGGATGACACAACTGTGGTGGGTCTCATCAGCAACAACGACAAAACCCACTACAGGAGGGAGGTGAACCAGCTGGCCACGTGGTGCATAGACAACAATCTCTTTCTCAATGTGGAGAAAACAAAGGGAGATTGTTGTCGACTTCAGGAGAAACGACACCAAACACCCCCACCCATTGACCATCGGGGGTGCTGCTGTGGAGCAGGTGAGCTGTACCAAATTCTTGGGGGTGCACATCACTGAGGACCTCTCCTGGAGTAACAACACCACGTCAATCACCAAGAAAGCCCAGCAGCGCCTCTACTTCGTCCGCAAACTAAAGAGAGCAGGAGCTTCCCCCCCATCATGCTCTCCTTCTACCGAGGCGCCATCGAGAGCATCCTCAGCAGCTGCATCACGGTGTGGTTCGGAAGCTGCACAGCATCGAACCTGAACACAGCTGAGAGGATCCTCGGTGCCTCACTCCCATAGTGAACACTGCTGAGAGGATCATTGGTGCCTCACTCCCATCACTCCTGGACCTCTACAACACCCGCCTCACTCGCAAAGCACTCAGCATTGTGGGATGCTGGGTCCACAGCACAGCCTCCAATCGAGCTCCACCAGACTAAAAAAACGCTTTTTTTCACCAGGCTGTTAGGATGCTGAACTCTCTCTCTTTGTATACCTATATGTGTCTATGTTTGATTATGGATGGGTATAAATATATATATATATATATAAATATATAAGTGGGTGTACAGGAGTGTATGTATGAATATATACAGTACTTATACCCCAACACTGCTCCTGTTTGACTGTTATAAAACTTGCTGGATTGTCCCATGTTACTATACATCCCTCTCGTAATGTATATAGGTCATGAAAACTGCATAAGAGGCAAATAAAAATGAGAAGGGTTCTTTCAATTCATACTGCTCCTTTATTGCAGCTAACTGCAAGACTGTTTCATTGTAACCGGTGAAATGTTCTCAACCATCTAACAGCTAAGAGGAAATACCCTGAAACAAAAGTGAGTGCTGTCTCACCTGGAAAAAATATGTTCTTTCCGACGGATCCTCCAGTAATGAATGCACCAACTCCACAAAGTTGACCTCAGATTCCTCCACCTGGTTGATGGTTACCTGTACACAGCAATATGAACACAAGAAGGCTCAAATCAAAGGAACTGAAAACAGAACTTTATCCCACCTTGACTATATTCACATCAAATCCCCCAAATCAACTGTGTGCTCTTGACATTAAAAGGTTTTAGCAGGTTTAAACAACCCTACAGTCAGGACCCTCAATCAATCCTAAGTGACCAATATACATCCACACCAGAGAGAAAACAGATGTGTGTGTTCCAGTGACAGTTTACTTACATGGTGATCCTTGGCAGTGCTGACGGGGGCTTTAATTCTGTCCAGATGGGGCTGAATGTTCTGCATGTCCACTGGGTGCTCACCCCGACACATCTCCAGAACCAGCTGAGTTCACACACACACACACACACACACACACACACACACACACACACACACACACACACACACACACACACACACACACACACACACACACACACACACACACACACACACACACACACACACACACACACACACACACACACACACACACACACACACACACACACACACACACACACACACACACACACACACACACACACACACACACACACACACACACACACACACACACACACACACACACACACACACACACACACACACACACACACACACACACACACACACACACACACACACACACACACACACCGTGAGAAACACTTGACAACAGCTAATGGAGAACTTAGTTTTATCTTTGCTCTCTTTTTCCATTTTGTAAATGGTAAAGGATATTTGGTTTGTTCTAAGTGGAGATGTAAGAGGTATTTATCCATAGTCAGTGTCTTATAGACAGTAGATGTGGTCGGCAGGATTCAGTTTGGAGACACAGACATGAGTTACAGCTTATTTAAGATGATTTAAGGTGTACGCTTTGTGTTTTTATGATCTCCTTAACGCCACCAGACTCTGTTTACAAAAACATATCTTATCTGGCAGAGTTACTTGGAGTTGCTGTTCAACTGCTGCCTCTATTCCTTAGTATGTTTTTTTTCCACTTAGAGTTTTGGATTTTTTTCCGACAATAAACAAACAAGCAAAATCAGCATGTGTGTGTGTGTGTGTGTGTGTGTGTGTATGTGTGTGTGTGTGTGTATGTGTGTGTGTGTGTGTGTGTGTGTGTGTGTGTGTGTGTGTGTGTGTGTGTGTGTGTGTGTGTGTGTGTGTGTGTGTGTGTGTGTGTTTTGAACAGTGCTTGTTACTGACCCTGGCCCTGAGGCCCAGGATGAGCTGAGCCCTCTGACTGTAGCTCATCAGCTCTGGGACCAGTTCTGTCACCATGGTAACAAACTCCTCCAGCATCCCATAGCGATCCACATGTCCCTGCTGCACTACTTGCCACACTGCGGCTGACAGGAGCTGCAGGGGCGGGGCCAGGAGGCGCACATAGTGGGCTGGGAGACCATTACCTGGGGGGGGGGGGGGGGGGGAGGCAGAGATGTTATCAACACTTCATCCATTCCAAACTTGTCTGATTCAGCCTGTTATAATGAGGATTATAACAGGCAATTCTGCATTGTTCTGCACAAGAGAGTGTTTAAAACCAACCTGATGGACAACAGGCGTAAACAGCACAGGTGACCCAGTGAGCAGGTAAACATAAAACACCTCCATTGGTTGCATTACACGTTTATAGTTAATTTCCCTTAAAAACACATAGTACTGGGCAATATGACCTTATACTGTTTCAAAAAAATAATGATTTTGAACATATACAGATTCATTTAACTTTTGCCAATAACAAACAAACAGACATGATCCCCTAGTATTTATTTAAATCAACAATTTCTCATATGGTTTAGTGATAAAACCCCATCAGCTGGACGAGATGGTGAGATAAGAAGCCACTTCCAGAACATAAATGTTGTAATAATATCACAAAATGTTATTATATGCTGTTTTAGACAATCTAGAATGACCATTCCTGCTAGTGGATGAGAATTATTCAGCTTTGATCAAGTAAACTACATTTTAAAAAGGATGACGGCTACATAATGCAGGTTCTCTAACATGCATCAACACATGTTCAGAGGTTGGGTATGATTATGTTGCATGGGAAAAAGGAAACAAACTCTTATATTTGGCAAGACACAGGTAGAGGCAGTTTTCAATCTTTTAAGCTCAATGTTGTTGTTTAAACAAGGGGCAGTTTACTCACTACTTTGCCTATAATTCATCAGCAAACTGTGCCAACAACACCTGACACTGTGCATGCTGGCAGAGAGCACTCTTTGCATGAGTGAATTTGATTTATATTGGCAAAGTGTCTGCTGAAACACTGACAGGACAGAGGTGCCCTCAGGTGCCCTGACAACAGCATCCATCAGGCTGTAAACAAACTCACATCCGCCGGGCAGCCATTGCATTTCTGATGAAGGAAGCTCAGAAGAACTACAACCCTGCCAGGACTAGGCTAACTATAGGAGCTCGGTCCCTGGTGGCGGGATGCACATAAGACAGCACAGACCGCTACAGTTCACCGTGGATCAGGTTAGCATGCATAGAAACCCTACAGTGTGTATACAGAATTATTTTGAGGTCAGAGTAAACTCACTGATCACAGAGATCACTACAACGCGGGTTTTCATTGCACGCACCTCGATCAGATCCCCGTTTTATTTCCATTTAGCAGCTGACAGGAACAACACGAGCAGACGTCCCCCTCGGGCTGTAGCGAGCAGGAAAAATATGAAAAACCGAGTCAATAGTAGCTGCTGATGTCTCATTCAGAGAGCATCCTTCTGAGGTATCCCACTCACAGAACCGCGAGCAGTTTGTCCGGAAGCATTGACAGGCTGCTGTTTAACGGCGAGGAGCGAGAGGAGACAGAACAAAGGTTTCTGGTCTCATCCGCCTCAGTCCAGATCCCGACAAGCCCTCTTTCCTGGTTGGCTGAGGAAGACCGGATCTACCAAGCGATCCGGACTTCCTGTTTTACAACACCAGAGGGCGCCAAAGCTCCGCCCAGTGTAATGACGGGTGGATGGTTGTACAGCTCTTTAAAGTGGACCTATCATGCTATATTTAAAGTGGACCTATCATGCTATATTTGAATAATATAGTGTAGGACCATACCTATATAAGGCATATTTATACTTTTTTTTTTTCAAAATACCAAACAGATCATGCATTTTAGCCATGCCTCATTTTGCTCAATTTGATAATCTATAGCTTCGTTTGTGCAGGGGCAGATTCAGTGAGAACAGCACCATCTACTGGCCTGGCATATGTACTACAGCGTCTCCAGCGCTTTCGAACGGCAATGGCCGTGGCGGTCTCCTCCTGATTGGTGGAGTTGGCCCAATAGCCGTAGCGCCACCGTCCTGACGTCAGGACAGTGTTCAAATCTAGATCAGTTTTTATCAGATCCGTTGCAGCCCCTTTTTTTAGAGATTTGGGTATGGAGGAAAATAGAGAGGGTTGTGTTTTCTGACACTTGGTGAGTTCCCTGGAACACCGGGGACACATATTCATGTATAAAAGACGTACAAAAGTGCATTTTGCATGATAGGTCCCCTTTAAATTATATATTGTAGGGCCATACCTATATAAGGTATATTTATACGTTTCTGTTTTCAAAATACCAAACAGATCATGATTTTAAGCCATGCCTCATTTCGCTCTATTTGCTGTTCTCCAGCACTGTTTTTGCAGGGGGCTGATTCTGTGAGCTGCAGCTGACCACGCCCCCCTGCAGGAGAGGGGAGCGCGCTCTGATCAAGTCAGAAGAGGGGGAGAAAAATAGCGCCACTTACAGGCCTGGCATATGTACTACAGCGTCTCCAGCGCTTTCGAGCGGCAATGGCCAGCCGTGGCCCAACCCCACATTCCCCTGATAGGTGGAGAGTTGGCCCAATAGCCGTAGCGCCACCGTCCTGACGTCAGGACAGTGTTCAAATCTGGATCTGTTTTGATCAGATCCGTTGCAGCCCCTTTTTTAGAGATTTGGGTATGGAGGAAAATAGAGAGGGTTGTGTTTTCCCTGGAACACCGGGGACACATATTCATGTATAAAAGACGTACAAAAGTGCATTTTGCATGATAGGTCCCCTTTAAAAGGGAGAGCTAGTACGAAACCAAATATAGTATTCCAATCTAAAGTATTGATTTCACCATTGTAGCATAGTTATTACCATAGGAGAACTGTTAAGGTGGAAATAACATTTGTTTGTCGTCCAAGATGTAGAGTTTTTAAAAAGACACTGGGCAAAGAGCGATTGCAAATTTAATTTTGGAAAAAGCAATATAATTGGGAGTAAAACATGCGGGGCCTTGGATCACTCATTGTAATGGTGCATATTTTTGACAACCCATATCGTTTAGGGAGAAGGGGTCACTCAACCCACCCTGCAGTTGTTTTAAATCGTACTTGCAGCTTCACAGGGAGTGCACGGCACCAAATTATGATGGTCATCCATTTAATCAGTGATGACCTGAAATTTAGAGATGTTATTTAAAGTAAAACATATCTGCCATAAGTGAAAATTCCTAAATTCAACTACAAACCATTGATGAAATGACTTCTGTTTTTAAATCCTTGATAAAGGAGGTAGTAATTGTCACATGTTCGGACACCCAAGGTTCCACACACTGTTAAAGGGGTTTGCATAGTTCTTTAAATAGACCAGAATTGAAGATAAATGAGTATAATGAGTTATTGATATTCCACCGGTTTTCACACCATTTCAGGGATTTTATCACTGCATTATAACAGACCACCCAAAGGTACTGAAGTAGGAACTTTTAAGTGATGCAATTCAAGGATAGCATAGGGGTGCCCTAACGAACCGATTGATCACCACGGCCCTTTCTAGAGAACATATTACTTACATACCTTAAAAGGTATGTAAGGAGGGAGGGTACATTTCTCATGAGGAAACAGTTACAAATGCTAGCAGAACAAGATGACCCACTCCCATTTGCAGAACCTGGTTTAAATGATGATTTTGTCCAAAGGATGTCCAAATTATGAGATTCTTCAAATATGAAATCATTTGAATGATGAACTATGTTACAAAATTCTAATATAGAGTAAATTCATTTCACTTTATGTTTCACCATTCTAATAGTGTATTCTGTTATTATTGTTGCTATTCTCGAATGGTTAGTTTCTTTTATACTTTGTAAAAACAAGTGCCTTAAAGGGCCCATGTCATGGCCATTTCCACTGATCATAATTCCATTGTTGAGGTATACTAAAATAGATTTATACTGTGCAATTTTCCAAACTCACATTGGTTTCGCATACAGCATCTCTGTAAAGTATGTGTATTCACCGGTATTCACTGTCTGTCCTAAACGGCTCTTTGGAGCTCTTGCCCCCCCCCTCCCTGTGAGCCCAGTGTGCTCCGATTGGTCAGCTCGGCCACTCTGTTCTGTTTAGTCAACCACCAGAGAGGCTCCGCCCATGTCTAACAGTGCTTTTTTCGGCTCGCTCTGAGCGGAACATCAGTCTTACAATAGCGTCGGTACAGCCGTATATGTTATACGCTAACTAACCGAACTGCACCTACAACTGTTGTTATAGAAGAGTAAGTTATTTTTACCTGTAATAAACTACTACTGTTTGATGAAAAATCAAATCATGGTTTGCTATATATATATATATGAATGATATGTTATAGGAGCAAATAATTCAGGGAAGAAAGGCTACTAAGTATTTCCATCAAACTTTATTTTTAGAAATGTACAAATGAATATGTGTAAACATACATATATACACTGTATATCATCCATTCCTCCCCTTATAGGCGTTTTCGGCATCTTGCCTATCGCAGCTTTGTGAGCTGCTGCCGGGGCTTTTTATGGGACGAGGCATCAGAGTGGTCATCCTCACTTTATGAGCTTCACAACCTGTACCTTGTACCGCAGAGTTTGCAACGCAAATAAATGGGGCCAATCTTCAGTCAGATGTGAATGTGTAATCTAACATTTTCAGTAAGAATAATGGACAAAAGGAGTGCAAATACAAATTCAATTTATTGAAATGTGAACCAAAAGTTAATCAAACATGTTTTAAATAAAAAGCACATATGGACAGAAGGTGTAAACCTATTAAATGTATAAGTAAACACATTTAGTCAAATAAAGTGACAGACTAGGCCTGATCAGGTGGTATCAGCTATGCATGGGCTCCTCCATCAGGCCTGGTCCTCCTCACAGAGGAAAGACCCTCAGTCCTCTCCGGCCAAACCAACAGACAGGACGTCCATCACACGGAGGTTTCTCCCTGAAGTCTCTGCAGCTCTCTGGACACCACGCTGTCTCAATCCATCCACACTGAATATGAGAGGGGAAAAATGAAAATAATAAATGCTTTAGACAATAAGAAATATAAAGTTGACTGTTGAGTTGCTCAGTTTTTTTAGATTGTCAATACTATTACTGTATAACTAATATCTCAGGTTAAGAGGCACCTTCAAATAAAGATTGGTCTTTAAATACATTTTGTCTTTTGAATTGTTTGTCTAAAGTCAAGGATCTAGAACTGGTACTTGTAGTTTTAATGATACAGTCTGGTTATAATGCTGTTTGGAGGAGGCCTCACAGGTAAGAGCACTAACTAGCTATCATCACATGTACCTTAGCTTAAAGTGGACCTATCATGCTATATTTGAATAATATAGTGTAGGACCATACCTATATAAGGCATATTTATACTTTTTTTTTTTCAAAATACCAAACAGATCATGCATTTTAGCCATGCCTCATTTTGCTCAATTTGACAATTTCTAGCTCTGGGCAGATTCAGTGAGAACAGCACCATCTACTGGCCTGGCATATGTACTACAGCGTCTCCAGCGCTTTCGAACGGCAATTGCCGTGGCTGTCTCCTCCTGATTGGTGGAGTTGGCCCAATAGCCGTAGCGCCACCGTCCTGACGTCAGGACAGTGTTCAAATCTGGATCAGTTTTTATCAGATCCGTTGCAGCCCCTTTTTTAGAGATTTGGGTATGGAGGAAAATAGAGAGGGTTGTGTTTTCTGACACTTGGTGAGTTCCCTGGAACACCGGGGACACATATTCATGTATAAAAGACGTACAAAAGTGCATTTTGCATGATAGGTCCCCTTTAACTTAAATTTATTAAACGTATAATTAAGTGATGGCAAAATATAAATAACTAATGTCATGCAAACATATTAATATTTGCTTGATTCCAGTGTTGAATTTAGCACAATTGCATACAAACGTAAAGGGATTTTAAGATTCTGAAGTATTATGCTAAAAACTCAATAACTTAGATTATTATTTATAGTTTTGCTGAATAGTCTCATGTCCGCTTACCTTAGAAACGTAAAATGCGACGGCAGTGTGCAGATGGGGAGCATGTTAGCTTAGCTTGGTAGCTTCAGCTAGCTCTAGAACTTCCAGCCCGGTGGCAGCAGGTCCCGCCTCGGCTCCGCCTCTTTGCCCTTATTTGGAGCAGGCGGGAGTGGAACTCTGACGCCACTGTCGAGCCGTTAGTGGCCGACTCCGCCTACTAAGGGCTTCTCGGCAACTCTGCAGAATCCTATGGGTGACGTCACGGACCCTACGTCCATTTATATATACAGTCTATGCATAACACACACGGGTAATAACCGGAAAATCATGACATGGGCCCTTTAACACAAAGAAAAACTTTTATGTTTGAAGACCAACCAAAGTATTTTTTGTATTTTTGATGACGGTTATTGAACCATTCCATTTTTGATTGTATGTTTTGATATGAGTTATGTACCATGCAAAGTTCAGATGAAGAACTCATTGATTTCAGTATTATTTACATACCTTAAAAGGTATGTAAGGAGGGATTGTAAGAAATTAAAATCAATATTGAATGACGTAATTTAGCTTAAACACACAGTAAGCTTAAAATGGTTTTATTCTGAAAACATTTCCGGTTAAGTTTACTTTGAAAAGCTGTATTGAAAGGCATTGCCGTTGTCAACAGTGACGTCACTTCCGGTTTTACGTTAACAACGATTACAGACGTTAAAATGCATTAAATAAAAAGTCATGAATGAGTGTATGAGGAGAAAAGGCGGGTGGAGTTATACAATGAACACACAACGTCTAAATCCTCTGTTATGCGCGATATCGGACATTGGAGAGAAAAGAGGGCGGACCCCCTACATCACAGCCGCCATTGAAAGGAGGAGCGCTGGATCAGATACTGGGTGTTTCTCAATCACGAGTAAAGCTGCTGCAGAGCCACTATTTCAAGCATACTACGTCATCGAGTGCCGCCGAAGTACCGTTCCAATCTCCAGCATACTTGGAAATCTACCGAGCCCGGCATACTCCGTTTGGAGAAATATCGAGGCTGCACATGAGTAGACTCCGCGGTCTTAAAATCCCCACAATGCTTTGCGCATGGACCAATTTCCCCAAATCTGTGGCGGAAGATGTAAGGCGGGGCCTCTCATATGACGCACACCTGCACACTTGCTAGCCTGTTCCACTCTTTGTTTTCCAAATGTCAGGAAGTATTCTTGACTCGCTTCTGAAGCAAGATGTTCGGCAGACATGTGCTACCAAGCAAGCGTACTCGCGATTGAGAAACACCCACAGACGGAGAAACAACGTGTACTTGCTCTCTTTCCACCGGACCAACTTCGAGACAACAGCTGATGTCTCCAATACCTCTCTGTTTGTTTCATTACCACGCTACTTAATTAAAGTACCAATTTGAACCTATTCAGAGACTCCATTAGTATTTTATTTTACCTTCCTCCTGGACGCGAGAACAACGAACACAATCCAACAGCACCAACTTATCTCGTGCCCTCATTGGTCATGTGCGCGTTCGTGTGTGTTGGAGGAGGGGCTCTGTAAGGAAGTCTGAAGGAAGGGGCAAATTCTAGCGCACTCGAGCTGGTTTCTCCATTCTTACCTACCCTACCTTTAAACGGGATCGAAAGATAACTTTTCTCTCGCCATTGACTTACATACATAATTTTTCCGAAATAAGGTCCCATGGAGTTCCACCGGAAAGGGACGGACTTTGGCTCTCTATAGTGTAATATTTTCTACATTACACAGTATTGCTTATCTTTAAATCAGAACTACAACCCGGGAAACTTACCATTCAGATTCAACCATTGTGTTGCCTTTCTTTAAGGATTAATATTAGTTTCAAAGTAAAACCGTTCAATATAAATCATTAAAGGTAGGGTAGGTAAGAATGGAGAAACCAGCTCGAGTGCGCTTGAATTTGAAAGTATGCAGCCGAAAAAAATCTGCCCCTTCCTTCAGACTTCCTTACAGAGCCCCTCCTCCAACACACACAAACGCGCACATGACCAATGAGGGCACGAGATAAGTTTGTGCACGAGATGGAAGGCTGACAGGCAGGTAGGCCATCCAGTTATTTTAGCCGGGCCGGCTAAAATAATTGGTCGTGCTTTTTACAGCACCACGGCTTCCACAGATGACATTTTTTTATGTATTTATTGTCAAAGCATTTAATGTATTCATTGCTATCGGGATGTTAAGAGCATTCCATGGAATATAACAAAAAGTGTTTCTGAAGTGAATTACCTACCCCACCTTTAAGGTTGATTTGCATTGTGTATACTGCCCCCCTGTGTTTGTTTGCGGTTATAGGATATAGGATATACGTGTATGTAATAGGGGAATTTCTTCAGAGGCGGTATAGATCTTCAGTTCTGCTGGGTGCCTGCACATGAGGTGGTAAAAGGGAATGAGTGTGCTGATAAATTCTCCTGCTATGAGATACATGTATGTAAGGCCATCTGCTGATATTAGAGTTGATATATGGAAACGCTAGCAACTTAGTTAGCACAGTTAGCACTGTGTCAATGGCTTAGCAGTCTGACACAGTTTACACATTTAAACAGTCTTGTTTGATAAATACACAAATAACAATGCAAACTTACAGGTTGTGTACCCGAATCTTCCCCTGCTCCAAACGGTCCAAACAAACTAGGAATAGCATCGTCCTTCAGTTTAAAATGCTGTGCATATCCGGCCTCAAACTGGGCAATGTTTTGGAAGCTTTCGTCTGTGAAATGCCGCGCACACAGTAACGTTCTTCGAACCTCTGAAGGAACAGTGTTAAAAAGAAATTTCAACCACTGACTTCGTCGTGGTTCTTCCGTCGGTAGGACAAACAGCTCAGATTTCTCCTCACATTTCAGGAAACAGGTCCTTGGCATTGGCATGACTGGATCGATTGTGAACTGAACCAGAGCTTCCAACAGTAAATGTTAGGCTGGCAGAGGGTGCGGCCAGCGCCGCTGGGTGTGGCCATAGCTCTTCCGGATTGGTCCATTTTGTTCCGGGTACCCGGAAGAATCAAATGGACAGTGACGTATCTCCAACGAGGCGTTTTGGGGAGGTATTTTCTGTGTTAGAGTTTTACTCGCTACAGGGTGTACTTTGAGGGTTTTGACTCTGCACACCGTTTACATGCATAAAAACCTTAATAACACACAAGGGGACGGGTAATAACTGGAAAAGCATGACATGGGCCCTTTAAAAGTCTATCAGGCCACATGCTCAGTTTTATGTGAGAGCCCAGCAGAGCCACATGGTGTTCACTATCCAGTGCAATCCTTTGATTTGGCTCATCGTACGCATTGCTTGTGAGTAATTATTTGTTGTTTAAAACTATATCTTCTAGTTTTAAAGCTTATTTGAGTTGTTTGGATGTTTTAGCATGTCATCCGTTCTGTGTAACCAGTGGCGACTGGTCATTAGGGGCAGGTGGGGCACAGCCCCACCTAGTGTCAGCAGAAAGTATTACAAATAATGATTACAAAAATGCAAAAAAATAAATAAAAAAATATATAAAATATATTTTAAGATCATGTTTAATCATCTGATTCGTCTGTACATTGCTGTTTTAGTCTGTGTTCTTCTAATTAGTGTGTCTACAGTCACAGTGTGTGCCTATTGAGCTGTTTAGAGCCATGTGGGACAAAACCTGATTATGCCCCTTCCTCTCGCTGTGAAGTGAACGTGACTGTAAAAACTACACTGCGCATGCTCAGAGTATTTTGTAATGTAATGTGTGTGGCAAAAAAATAATGACCAGAGGGGCACGGAGCTACCATCCCCACCATACGTCATCTCAAATCATTCAGAGCTGATTGGCTGTAAGTACGTGTGCCGCGAAAAGTGTGCTGTGTGAAGAGGAGACGAGAGAGCTGCAGTGGCGCGTCCTAAAACCAGGAAGTAAGCACAAAAAAGCAATGAGATTTCTCCAGAGGATTTTAGAAAATAGCTCAAAATAAGATCTGTGGGAAACGTACCTGTTAGATAAATGCACGTTTTGATTAGCCGGATAACATCCACATGTCTACCCTACTTTTATAATTTTTTTATCATAAATCTATGGATTAGATTTATGATAGACTTTTGAAACTACAAGAAGATAAGGAGGACTTTTACAAAAAAGTAATAGAAATGTTTGTCCAGAAGGATAGGAAAATGGACTTCATCTTCAAGTCAAGGTAAGACCGCCATTTTATTGAAAATGGGATCTTACTAAGAGAGAACAATTCAATATTTAAATGATAAAATTACATTTTTTGGGTATCCTTTTGTTGAACTGTCTGTTTAAAATTAATCGAAGCATCAGACAAAAAAAGCTTTTGAAAATAATATTATATTTTGGTTTAGGTCAAAATATAATATTTGTAAACCTGAAGAGTCAGTGCCAGTGCCTCACCAGCCATGAACCTCACTGCACGTCACTGCAGAAGCTTATATATAGACATCTAAGTTTTTTGTGCCCCACCACTTTTGTACATATAAAAACGCCACTGTGTGTAACTAATTCAATGTATATGTCTGTTTTATTTTATTTTTACTCCTTTGCTGTAACGGCATGTCTATTGAGTCCATAGTAAAGCTGGAGCTTAACGCTATAGAGAGCCAAAATGGCTAGGGAAAGAATCGTCCCACCACGTCAAGAGAATCCGTCAAGTGCATGTTAACAATCCTGAGGCGGCACTGAGAAAAGCATGGGACAGATTAATGGAGTGTTATGCTGCACCAGAAGTAATTGCAAATGCTCTTTTCAAGAAATTGGACATGTTTCCTAAGATCTCCAGCAAAGACTATATAAAACTCAGAGAGCTTGGAGACCTTCTCATGGAGTTTCAGTCAGCAAAGGAGGATGGATATCTGCCTGGGTTGGCCTTCCTGGACACTGCTCGCGGCATTGGTCCCATTGTAGAGAAACTTCCAAATGCACTACAGGAGAAATGGATTTCCAAAGGCTCCCAGTTCAAGGAGGAACATCACTGCCTCTTTCCCCCGTTCTCCTTCTTTGTTGACGTTATCTGCCACGAAGCATGCACCAGGAACGACCCAAGCTTCGCTCTCTTCAGCAATAGCAACCCTCCTGCAAAAGATAAACCAGTTTATCAACCAGGGAAACTTCCAGTAACAGTCCACAAGACAGACATTTCCATTGACGTAGAACATGACAAAAACAACACTCCAGAGCAAGATGAGGATCCAGCAAAGAGCTGTCCTATCCATCACAAACCACATCCAAGTGTCGTGGATTCAGAGCAAAAACACTAGATGAAAGGAAATGTTTTCTCCGTGAAAACAGGATTTTCTACAGGTGTTGTGCATCGACATTCCACATGGCCGGAGATTGTAAAGTTGCTTGGAAATGCACCGAGTGTGAAAGTGATCGGCATATCGCAGCCATGCATCCAGGTCCAGCACATCAGGCATCGATAGCTCCAACCCTAGCACCAGAGCAAAGCGAGGAGGGAAAATAGCTTACCCTGCACCTACTGTCACCTCAAAGTGCACAGATATTTGTGGAGAAGGACAGCCTGCTATGTCCTGCTCTAAAATATGTCTGGTTTGTGTGTTTCCCCAAGGGCAACGAGACAAAGCAATAAACACTTACGCCGTGCTAGACGACCAGAGCATCCGCTCTTTAGCAAGGCCAAAATTATTTGAGCTGTTTAACCTTTCCCATGAAGGCAATGAACTGTTCTTTCAGAGTCACTCAACTCCATACTCACTAAGAACATGCGCTGGAGTCATCGACATGTCTGGCAGAAAAGCCGAAGGTTTCCAGATTGAGCCAGTGTATGGAGGACTTACCCTCACCTTACCACCACTGATTGAGTGCAATCAAATTCCAACCAATAGGTCAGAGATACCAACCCCTAAAGCAGCTCTCTTCTACCCCCATCTGAAAGCCGTGGCAGGTCACATCCCGGAGTTGGATCCGGACGCCTAAATTCTCCTCTTGTTAGGGAGAGACATTATAAGAGTGCATAAAGTGAGAGAGCAGGTCAACGGACCTCACAGTGCTCCCTTCGGTTGTGGTTGAGGAAGTGTGCCTCGGTAATGCCCACAAACCAAGCATCAACACCTACAAGACTCAAGTGTTGGAGAATGGACGACCTTCCTACTTGACACCCTGCGACAGCTTCATAGACCTGAAAAAAAGAGTGTGCTACGGCGGGGAGCGACGAGATAGCCTTGTTCCTGTTCGCGGACGACTCAGCCCTGCTGGTCTCTGACAGGAGCAGATTGCAGGTTGAAAAAACCCTCAGCTCCGAGCTCGGCAGAATCTGCACCTGGCTCGCCGATAATAAATTATCATTACACCTGGGTAAAACAGAGTCCATTCTCTTCGGTTCGAAACATAATCTCAGCAAATCCGACGACTTCTCAGTTGCAGTGGGTGACATTATTGTCACAAGTAAGAAGGAAATCACATACCTAGGATCTATTCTTGAGGCAAACCTCTCCTGTGACAAAATGGCATCCAATGTAATAAAAAAAGTCAATCAAAGAACTAGATTCCTATACCGGATCTCCTCTCTGGTAAACAAAAACACCCTGAAAACTCTGGCAGGAGCACTCATTCAAGGGTACTATGACTATGCTTGCACGTCATGGTACCATAGCACCTCCAAGGCGCTAAAAATAAAACTTCAAACATCGCAAAATAAACTGGTCAGACTACTGCTTGACCTTTCATCTAGAACCCACCTCACCTCTGCCCACTTTGACAACCTAGGATGGCTTAGAGTAGACGACAGAGTACAGCTACTTGCAATGGGCCTGGTCTACAAGATCCACTACACCTCTATGGTACCCATGTACATGTCAAAATTCTTCCCAAAGGTCAAGGAATACCATGATCATAACACCAGAGGGAGCTCCACAAATCATGTAAAACCCAGATTTGGCACAAAAAAAGGGGAATACACATATCGCAATTATGCCACATCAAGGTGGAACGCTCTTCCCACAACTGTAAAGGAAAGTAAAACTATACTTACCTTCAAAACCTCTCTTAAAGAGCACCTTCGGGGGAAAGCATTGCAAAACTGGCCCCGGTAATGGTACAAATCTCAACCTGTCGTACAATGGACAGCTTCCCCCCCCCCATCTATGTATATATACTCGCATTTTAGACTCTGTTACTAACTGTATATCTGTAGACTTGGTATGTCTTAAATGTCCGGTTAGGATGTATTAGAACGAAATCTAAAATGAAAATTGTAAATAAGCCATCTGTATGTAAAAAACCACCTGTATGTAAATTGTAAATAAGCCATCTGTATGTCAAATATGTCTTATATGTCTTAAATGATATGATGAATTGGAAATGGGGGACCCTGATGTAAACAAGACGAAAGTCTTTCTCTGGTCTGCATCCCCTTAACAATTGTATGTTTTGAGCTGTACTGTACTGTACCCAATATACAAGCTGTTAATAAACTTTTCAATCAATCAATCAATAGCCTCATCAGCACACACAAAGCCAACATGGATAAAGTAACGGAGCATAACATGGGTCAACGCATGTTCGAAACAACCGAAAACGACAACAAGCTCGCCTCATCCATCCAGGATGCTGCCTTTTTAAAGATCATGGACTCAGAGGTGTACAGGGATGAGAATAACAACTGGGTTGCTCCACTGCCGTTCAAGGTGCCACGTAGACGGCTCCCAAACAACCGCAGGCAAGTGCTCAATCATCTTAACTCACTGATTCAAACCCTCAACAAGAAACCTGTGATGAAAGAACAGTTCATCGCCTTCATGGGAAAGGTTTTTGAGGATGACCATGCAGAGCCAGCACCCCCTCTCATGGAAAATGAGGAGTGTTGGTACTTGCCAACCTTTGGCGTCTACCACTCTCAAAAACCCAACCAAATAAGGGTGGTGTTTGATTCCAGCGCACAGGAAGATGGCGTCTCCATCAACAATGTCCTGTTGACTGGCCCTGACCTCAATAATAGCCTATTGGGAGTCCTGATCCGATTTCGAAAGGAGCCAGTGGCAATAATGGCTGATATCCAAAAAATGTTCTATTGCTTTCTCGTCAGACAAGACCACCGCAACTTTTTGAAGTTCTTATGGTTCAGGAACAATGATCCAACGAAGGACATTGTCGAGTACCGGATGAAAGTTCATGTTTTTGGCAACAGTCCCTCGCCTTCCATCGCCATCTACGGGCTTAGGCTTGCCGCCGAAGAAGGTGAACACGAACATGGTACTGACACACGACAGTTTGTAGAAAGACACTTCTACGTTGACGACGGGCTTGTGTCCCTGCCAACTGAAACAAAGGCTATAAGTCTTCTCCAGAGAACCCAAGCATCTCTTGCGGAGTCAAACCTCCGCCTCCACAAGATCGTCTCCAACAGCCCAGTTGTAATGAAGGCTTTTCCACCAGAGGATCATGCTCAAAGCATCAAGGATTTAGACCTAAGCGGTGACACCACAGCTGTACAGCGGAGTCTGGGATCATGCTGGGAGATAGCTAATGACACATTCACATTCAACGTGTCAGCGGGTGACAAGCCATTCACTCGACGTGGTGTGTTGTCAACAGTGAACAGTGTCTTCGATCCCCTTGGTCTGGCCGCTCCAGTCACTGTACAAGGAAGAGCTCTCCTACGCTCCCAGAGGAGAAACGGAGAGAATGGGAAATCTGGCGAGACTCACTCCAGGAGTTAATGTATGCTTGAACTTTGTTTTATAGGGATTAGTGGACATCAGTTTGATGCGTAACCTTCTTTCAAGGCCAGAGTAGTTACAGTGTAAGTGGATTGACATCTAACATAACATGGCTGAGTAAAATGATAACAATCAATAAAAAAAAGGAAAAATAAATTGAATTTCAATTACATTTTTACTTAAATGTGCAAAATATAAGAACATCAGTCTTTGTGGCATGCAGGTAATCAACTGTTTAAGCTTTTACCATTAACATGTAGAATGAATGTTGCAAATGACACATGAAATTATAGCAACTACCATGTAAGTTATTTTTTACCTCTCTATTCATTCAGTGTAGCCACAGAGGTAGCATTATGTCCAGCTAGCATGCTAATTGCTAACGCTATATTATCGTTTTATCCCGGAGGGGAAAACTAGTTTCTAATCCAGAGAGAAACACCTCGCCTGAAACACACGATTAGTGCCATGAGTTAGTGAAGCAAATTACAGAACATTGCACACTTATTCACAAGTCAAAACGTTTTCATAGCGCGGCTGAGAATAGCTAGTGTTAGAAACACAGATGCTCATCAGACATTCCGAGCTATTGAAATATGTTATTTAGTTCACCATGAAGATGTTTTATTTTGTTTGTAACATATGCCGAGTATTAAGATTCAGATATCAGCAGGTTCTGAATTATTATTCCTCTGTCCCACAACCAACAATAATGTGGATGGGGAGAACTATATCTGATATAACCAGCAGAGATTCCTAAATCACACCAGAGACACAGTAAAAGGATGACACAAACAGTCACATAAAAACAGACCGATAGAATAGCGCTAGACATTAGTTGAAAAAGGGAGTGTGCAACACTGAAGAGGATAGGATTGTTTAAATAAAGAGTAATATTTTCAGATAGTTTTATCCTTCTTATATTTTGTGAAAGAACAAGTGCCTTTACACCAGATACAGTATGAAGATGATATATATGATGTGAGAGGAGGGAGTTCGACGTTTTCCATACCAAGCTAATTGCTGCTATTTTACGAAGTGATATTAAAGGTTTAAGCTAGAAGTTATGCACAAATGAAAAACTTCGCATTTATGATGAATATGTATTGTTACTATTTGTATTTTCTACCCTTTATGAGTTATGTACTATGCAAAGTTCAGATGAAGAACTCATTGATTTCAGTATTATATATATATATAAAATAAATGTATTATTATAGTATTATGTTCATACCTTAAAGGGTATGAAAGGAGGGATTGTTAAATACCAAGCTAATTGCTGCTATTTTGAAAAGTGATATTGAATGTTAAAACCATAGACTGTATATATAAATGGACGTAGGGTCCGTGACGTCACCCATAGGATTCTGCAGAGTTGCCGAGAAGCCCTTAGTAGGCGGAGTCGGCCACTAACGGCTCGACAGTGACGTCTGAGTCTAACTCCCGCCTGCTCCAGCCTGCTCCAAATAAGGGCAAAGAGGCGGAGCCGAGGCGGGACCTCCTGCCTCCAGCTGGGAAGTAACAGAGCTAGCTCAAGCTAAGAAGCTAAGCTAACATGCTCCCCATCTGCACACTGCCGTCACATTTTACGTTTCTAAGGTAAGCGGACATGAAACTATTCAGCAAAACTATAAATAATAATCTAAGTTATTGAGTTTTTAGCATAATACTTCAGAATCTTAAAATCCCTTAACGTTTGTATGCAATGTGCTAAATGCAACACTGGAATCAAGCAAATATTAATATGTTTGCATGACATTAGTTATTTATATTTTGCTATCACTTAATTATACGTTTAATACATTTAAGTCAAGCTAAGGTACAGTACATGTGATGGTAGCTAGTTAGTGCTCTTACCTGTGAGGCCTCCTCCAAACAGCATTATAACCAGACTGTATCATTAAAACTATAAGTACCAGTTCTAGATCCTTGACTTTAGACAAACAATTCAAAAGATAAAATGTATTTAAAGACCAATCTTTATTTGAATGTGCCTCTTAACCTGAGATATTAGTTATACAGTAATAGTATTGACAATCTAAAAAAACTGAGCAACTCAACAGTCAACTTTATATTTCTTATTGTCTAAAGCATTTATTATTTTCATTTTCCCCCTCTCATATTCAGTGTGGAGTGTGCATCGATTGAGACAGCGTGGTGTCCAGAGAGCTGCAGAGACTTCAGGGAGAAACCTCCGTGTGATGGATGTCCTGTCTGTTGGTTTGGAGAGGACTGAGGGTCTTTCCTCTGTGAGGAGGACCAGGCCTGATGGAGGAGCCCATGCATAGCTGATACCAACTGCACAGGCCTTGTCTGTCACTTTATTTGACTAAATGTGTTTACTTATACATTTAATAGGTTTACACCTTCTGTCCATATGTGCTTTTTATTTAAAACATGTTTGATTAACTTTTGGTTCAGATTTCAATAAATTGAATTTGTATTTGCACTCCTTTTGTCCATTATTCTTACTGAAAATGTTGGATTACACATTCACATCCGACTGAAGATTGGCCCCATTTATTTGTGACGTTGCAAACTCTGCGGTACAAGGTACAGGTGTTGTGAAGCTCATAAAGTGAGGCAAATAGAATTAATCAGCTGATGGAGTGTAGATGTGGAAATAGGTGCATTCGATCAGCTGACTTCACAATAAAAGTAGTTTCTTAGTGAATGTCCTGTACTGGTCTTAAAATCTCATAACATCAGCTTTTAATTTTCCTCTTGGATGTTCTTCTTGACCCTCAGAGAAGGAGAAAATGTTGAGTCGTGTCTTTCAGGCATGTCCTTTCCTAACAAAAATTACAGGAAACATAAAGCATATTATTGCAGAACAAGTGTGTTATTTATGAAAGAGGTGTGTTTGTGTTTAGGGGCTGTAGATATAATTATTTTGTAATTGTAATGTTTTTTTTATTTCAACAGTGAGCTACAAAGACAATCAGATTATGAATGAACAGTATGAAATTCATCAACATTGAAATGTATTTTATTATCAAAATAATATTTAACTGTTATTAAAACAAGCTTGCTCTGTTGTCTCACTGAAAGAATAACTTTTACCACGTTTTTACAGACAATATTGAGAGATAAATAGCAGTTCTCACTATGCGTTAAATATCTTTGCCTTCAATACCTTAAATTAGAAAGCTGACAGTCATATTGCTTGTTAACATCTAAATGTAACCCTTTGCATGGAAAAAAACCCTCAACTTCACTGATGTGTAGGTGATCTAGTATTTAGTATTGTTTAATGGAATGTATATCAGTGTATTAAAGTCAATACTTCATTTATTTAAACCAATATCTTTCTTGATTCTTTGTACAGTATGAAAAAAGAGTATTTGTACCTGTGCTGAAGTTCACTGCTGTGAGGAGTCCAGTTCTGTCTCTCACTCTCTGGTCCAGCCTGTCGAATCACCTGGACACTTTAAACAAACAGATATATATGTAAAGAACCATGTGTACAAACAATATAACTTATTATCTTCTGTTGAACATGTTGGATTGTGTATTGTCTGTGTCAGGGTTCTTTTTATTTTACTGTAACTTTGGAAGTTGTGTTACCAATGCTTACTGTTTATTTGATACCAAGTAATCATCTTGAAATATGACATTAATAATTGTAATATACACACATCTTATTGTGAGGTTGATTTCACATACACTACTTCGACGTTAGCTTGTCTACATACTTGAGCATAGCCAATTTAAATTAACCTAAGCGATGCATAAAGTTCCTACCTACATAATAAAATATCTCTCTAAGTTACAAGGATGACCTTATTTTATCAACCTCAAACAGAAGCCTTTTGTTCTACAGTATTATCCCACTTAACGCTTAACACTTGTCTATTTCGTTTTAACCTTTATATATACAGTCTATGGTTTTAAGTTAACTTGGAGGCTAAGATTAGCATCGTTAGCACCGATGTAGCTACCACTCGCTTACACGCTAACCCAAGCCTTAACATTCATTACGTAGCTGATTGAAATCATAAACACATAAATAAAGTACTCGAATTTCACTTACCGCAAAACGGCATTCATGCACCGTCTGTTTTAACCGCAGAGCGAGTCACAATAGTCCCATATATAAGCATGAAGAACAAACAAACACGGCCGGGGTCAAGTTGTGTTCCCTGGATGAACTGACCAGGCAGAGTCGCTGTAGCTTCACGGAGACGGAGCAGCTAGCAGAGAGACAAAAAGCTAACAGCAGCAGTCACTTGACAGAGTCACTCAATGTGACCACGCCCTAATTTATGCAAAAACTTTAAGACCTAATATAAATAAAAGGGTCATGTTAGAAAACAATTCACTCACAGATTCATAATCATGAAGGTGGAATCTAACTATATACATAATAAAATGTATTGCAGCCAGGGCTAGAAATGTTTTTTTTCTGCTGTGAAAATGGGCATTTTAACATGGGGGTCTATGGAAATTGCTCCTTTCTGCAGTCATCGCCTATCGGCCAATATATGAACTGCAGTTTGTGGCACTTCCGTGTTGGCGTCCCGGCTCTTCCCCAGAGTTTGCCGCTTGGTTAAAACTAGAAGTTTAAGCACAAGGGAAAACTTATGTTGAAGACCAACCAAAGTATTTTTTGTATTTTTGATGACGGTTATTTGAACCATTCCATTTTGATAGTATGTTTTTGATATGAGTTATGTACTATGCAAAGTTCAGATGAAGAACTCATTGATTTCAGTATTGTGTTCACACCTTAAAAGGTGTGAAAGGAGGGATTGTTAGAAATTAAAATCAATGTTGATGTGGCGTAATTTGAATGAAATACACTGTATTTCATTTAAATCTGTTTTATTCTGAAAACCGAAGATTCACATGTGACTTCCGGTTTTCCGTTGGTGAATTTCGTCATTTCCGGTTAGCATTAGCTTGTGGCGAAATGCTACGTTTTCAAACCGTGAATTGAAGGTGAAATAACGTGATGTTGTACACTAAACACCCTGAGTTTAACACTCATTTATTGACGCTGGAATGAGGTTTATTAGGGAATGTTTAGATGACCACAGACATCAGATTGATGTAATTCAGCAGCAGAAACCGACAGGATTTGCATTGGACACGCCCCCGTCGACGCCGGCCAATAGGAGAAGACTACAGGTCTTACCCGGGAGACCCAAGAAGGATCTCTCTCTCTCTTTGCCCCGAGCTGACCCGGCGTGGACGCGGACCAAACAGCTGGCAGGAGCAAACCACCAACGAGCACATTTCATTTGTATACCACCGCATCTTTTGTGTAATTAAATGCTGTTAACTTTTATAAGCTTGCCTTGACTCTTTTCAGTCTCTCCTGCTCTCGGGGTTCAAGAATATCTAACACTAGCTAGCTAGATGTTGTTAGCCAGCTTGGAGCTATGATAGCCAGTTCAGCTAGCATGGCTAGCTCGATCTACTGAGCAAATAAAAGTACATCTGAGACCAGTATTGTGCAGATTAAAACAGTGCAGTGCATGTAGTTTATTTTACCTTCGTCGTCGTCCCGGCATGACTTTGCGCTGTGGACGGTTCCCAGGTCGGCTAACTTTGCTGAACAACGCTCCTACATTTTGCAGTTTGAAACTGCCTTCAGTAGAAGCTTCTGGATCGCGTCCTCTGAGTAAATCGCCAGAAGCGCCGACACATCATCATCACTCCACCGCTCCGATGATTTATTTAGTGTTGCTATAATAACTGCTTTCACAAAAGTAATCTCTTCGTTGGTGCGCTGCGAAAAGATTTTAATGCTAGCAAATAAAATGGCGGCTTGTAGTGATCACTAATTAACTAGGTTACATAATTCACTCATGGAACTACAGGTTGGGGGTATTGTTTCCGCACGGACACATATGTTGTTGGTACTTACTGCGTGCCCTCCCTTTCGCTTTCTCTTCTCTTCCCGGGCTGCGACCCGACAACATGTGGTTTTCTGCTGCTCATTAAAGCACCACTTTGTACCTTCAATGCACCGCCTCCGACTCCCATCTCTCGGCACTACAGGCTTCACAAACGTTGTTGGGAGTTTTACAGGGCGTGGTTTGCATTCCGCCCAGCCAATCATACATATGAACCTTTTTCTCCCACGAAAGTCCCTGCTCTCTAGAAAAGCGGGTAAACATGGTTCTGATGAACTAATTTATTTCCGGGGGCTTTTTGGTGTGAACGCAAATATACCGTAGTTTTGATTAACTATTGTGGGAAAAGTACTCCGGTGTGAACGCGCCAAATGACAATGATGGTGAACTTCTACACCTCCATCATCGAGTCTATCCTCACCTCCTCCATCACCATCTGGTACGCCGCAGCCAAGGATAAGGGCAGGCTGCAGCGTGTCATCCGCTCTGCAGAGAAGGTGATCGGCTGCAATCTGCCATCCCTCAACGACCTGCATGCCTCCAGGACACTGAGGCGGGCAGGGAAGATAGTGGCCGACCCCTCCCACCCTGGACACAAACTGTTCACCCCCCTCCCCTCTGGCAGGAGGCTGCGCTCCATCAAGACCAATACCTCTCGCCACCTGAACAGTTTCTTCCCCTCCGCTACCGGCCTCTTAAACAAGGCCCGGCCCCCCCACTGACACTTTACCTCTGCCACATCATAGACTATATGCATTACATTAATGCAGACAATGTTCATACTCCTTACTGCACATATTCTTATTCTTATTTCACATTTCATAGTGTATATTCTAAAATGCATTCATAGCATTCTATTTCCATGTAAATGACTGCTTTATTTTTATTTTTATTGCTATTTAACTATATGTTATTACGGTGTAAAATATTTTTTTGTTTTATATTAGATTTCTTGTTTTTTATATTTTATGTATGCGGCATGACATCAAGTCAAATTCCTAGTATGTATGTGCGAACCTACCTGGCAATAAACTATGGGCTCAGAACAGTCTCATAATACACACATGCACACATAAGGATTCACACTTGTATTTCATGATCCGCAAAAGGATTCACACTTGTATTTCCGGATCCACACTTGTGTTTTTCAATGCACACACAAATGTGTTCCGTTTCATATACATGTAAATAAAATCCAAATACAGAAAAAAGTTTTACATATGTATTTTTGATCCTCACATATTTGTTTTCCGTTTAAAACCCCTGAACCTGCAAACACAAACCGCTTTCTGTGCATGGATCGCTGTGCATTCGTTTGTGGGTTTTTTGAGACTCCCCTGACGGTCACCCGATTCGTACTTGTAATTTTTTCTATCCATAGCCAATCAGATGTCTCCTCAATTCTAAGCCAATCACATGAGCGCGCCCCCACGAGGGTAGATTTCTTGCGTTCATGACGTAGCGCTTCATGTACGCATTTTGCGCTTTCCGGAGCTGACAGGTCCATGGAGCCTGCCTGCAGGCGCTAATCTCAGGACACTTCCACTTTCAGTACATTGCCACTTTCCGAGCAGGAAATGCACGCAAATACAAGCCTTTATATTATTAAGGTACAGTGCCATTTTCCGAACCATTAATGAATGCTTGTGTACACAAAAACGGCAGGCAAAACTGTTTTAAATGTGTGTTTCCTGTATGGCGAATACAGCTGCTTTATTTATGTCTGTATGAAGTTGTTGTGAGTGTGGAGGGAGCAGCTATAGGTTAGCTTAGCCTAATCGATCAGTGCACTACGAAGCCAGTGCTAGACAGTGAACTGTCAACGGGGGGAGCCCCGCCGGTCAATATCGGCCGATATTCACTCTTAATAGTTTGATCGGTGCTCTCTATAAAGGCCGATCAGGAGAGCTGGATCTGATCGATATGGACATAAACGCGAGTGAAGTTTTAGCGAGCTGCATGAGAAACTGACGGGCTGTCAGGAGAGAGGGAGGGAGAGAGGAAAAAAGAGATGATCCATTACTCCCGTGTTATTAGCCATATCCGGTCATAGTCCGGTAATTACCTGCTAACGGATACTCTGTTACACAATTCTTCTTCTTATTATTATTATCATTGAAACATGACCGGTAAGTTTCAAATTTGTCCGGTAAAATAAATTCTGTCCGCGGAAACCCTGCTCCGGACAGCGCAAAATGCGTATATGAAGTGTCATGAACGCAATAAATCATACCCTCGTGGGGACGCGCTCATGTGATTGGCTTAGAATGAAGGAGACATCTGATTGGCTATAGATAGAAACAATTACAAGTACGAATCGGGTGACCGTCAGGGGAGTCTCAAAAAACCCACACACGAATGCACAGCGATCCATGCACAGAAAGCGGTTTGTGTTTGTAAGTGCAGCGGTTTTAAACGGAAAACAAATATGTGAGGATCAAAAATACATATGTAAAACTTTTTTCTGTATTTGGATTTTATTTACATGTATATGAAACGGAACACATTTGTGTGTGCATTGAAAAACACAAGTGTGGATCTGGAAATACAAGTGTGAATCCTTTTGCGGATCATGAAATACAAGTGTGAATCCTTCTGTGTGCATGTGTGTATTATGAGACTGTTCTGAGCCCAAAATAAACCTGTTTCTGATTCTGATTCATGCAGGGAAAAATAACACTCAGGTTTTATTCCAGAGTTACAGGACCACTTCAGACCAAAGACATTAAAGTGAGGCTTCCAGAAGTTATAAAACTCAGATTTGGCATGTTGAATATTTGTAAGATAGTCCAAGGGGAACCAACCCACATCTCCTCTTTTACTGCTCAATTTCTGAATAACCATGCACTGAAACCGCCTCTCAAAGGGTCACTGTTGGATCTGGATGATGTACAAAACTTAAGGTCAATTTAAAAGTTTCCAAATGTTTAAAATATTAAAGTGTAGTTTTGACTCTCCCTTTAGAGGCACTAAGGAACAATTACACCTGTGAAACATGAGTAGTTGTTCAAAGGTTAAAAATCAGCTCTCCCTTGTTTCGATTGGCCTTTATTACTTTCTGTATGTCCGCTGCTTCGGGATCTAACCATTAACTTATCTTGACAAATGTGAAAGCTGGATGGCAGCTAACTGTCTATGAGGTCATTTTCATCTGCTCACGATCATAAAAGTCAGTCAAAGTCAGGTTGTGTTGCAGCTGTAGTTGTGTGTGCAGTCGGGGTCAGCAGGTGAAGAACAGGGGGCTGAGCACACATACTCAGGGGGATGGTGTCCGTTGTGTTACCAACCCACAAATGCCTTAAAGGTCCCATGTCATGCTTTTCTGGTTATTACCCGTCCCCTTGTGTGTTATTAAGGTTTTTCTGCATGTAAACGGTCTGCAAAGTCACAAACCCTCAAAGTACACCCTGTAGCGAGTAAAACTCTAACACAGAAAAGACCTGTGCTGCCCCAGAACGCCTCGTTGGAGATTTTTCTTTTTCCATTTCTTCCTTCCTCGTCATAGTGACGTTACGCCGACCAAATGGACCAATTGGTCCAAATGGACCAATCCGCGGAGCTCCGCACACACACTCACTCAGCCTTATCTTTTCTCAGCCGCGGCTCAGCAGATCTCCTTGTGTGTGTGTGCTCAGGCTGAACTCTGCGGTGTCTCGCTGTCTCGTAGACCCCACGCAGCAACCTGGAAACGACACCAGTAATCCAGCTCACACTGTCCGCTCCTCGAGCCTCAAAGGGCGGAGCAGCGAGCCCGCCAACACGGCACCCAGACCCCACGCAGCCTTCTCATCTGTTTGTCATTACTGGTGTCATTACAGGGAGGCTGTGGCTCAGTAGATAGTGTAACTTCGAATCAGGGGGTAGCAAGTTCGAGTCCCACTGCAGTCAGCATGTCGTTGTGTCCCTGGGCAAGACACTTCACCCCAAATTGCTCCTGTGGGGATTCCCCACAGTACTGAATGTATGTAAGTCGCTTTGGATAAAAGCGTCTAACAAGTGATATGTAATGTAAAAATGTAATGTGTCATTTTCTGGTTGCTAACAAACGCCATTGTAACACATAATCACTGATGTTCCGCTGTAACGGTGGTGGACTCATCAGAACAGAGTGGGCGAGCTGACCAATCAGAGCACAGTGGGCTCATAGGGAGGGGGGGGGGGCAGGAGCTCCAACAAGCCGTTTAGGACAGAGAGTGAATAAACATAGTATACAGAGATGCTGTATGTGAAACCAATGTGAGTTTGGAACATTGAACAATGTAAATCTATTCTAGTAGACCTCAACAATGGAGTTATGATCAGTAGAAATGGCCATGACATGGGACCTTTAAGACTTGACTCGATATAACTTTATTAGCTTTAGTGAGTAAAAATGATCAGCTTATATTAAAGGCACAACATTGTGATCTGAATAATCAAAGCTCTAAAGTGGTCATCAGAAATACAGACCCTCTCATTCAGGGCTGTCTATGTGTGACCCAGCTCCACTAACCCATATGGATCACACAATGATAAATGAATAAATTATAATATTACAAACACGGGCCAATGCCAAAAGAAACCGTTGCAAACCTAATAAATATGTGTCTTGCCCAGGAACACAACTCATCCGAAGACCAGCGCACTATCCTACTGACTGTCTCATCATAATAATAATAATAATTAATTACATTTATTAGAGCGCTTTTCCAAATGCTCAAAGCGCTTTACATTACATATTACACATATCAGACATGTAACAGTGAATACTGTGTGGCCAATACCCACAGGAGCAAATTAGTTTGCTGACCAGCAACAGAAGATGCACCTTAACCCAATATGAAACCAGATTGCTGCTATCAGAAAATCAAGCTGAGATTCTTTACAAGAAAATTAGCCATCCCTATGACTCCTGACTTATAATAAAACAATAAATTATAGGACAGTACTAAAGGTTATCAGCATGTGATTGATGGCCAGGAGCTCCATATTGTAAAAGCACATGTGATGTATTGTCCTAAAAGAGAAAATACAGTCGGCTCTTCATTAGATTATTGGAGAGCGGACAGTTTCCCATCATGCAGGATGTCTCAACAGAAATGCACACCTGTACACAATTCAACACACACTGTTGTTGTGTTACTGCAGCAGTCTGAGGGTCCTGGTTAGATATTAGAGGAGAGCGTTACAGAACGGCTAACTCGATCAGCATCACAGGGAAACTTTGGTTATTTTGTTAGACTTTAAAGTAAGAGTATGGATAATATCAAGATTCAGTTGAACAACTGTGTATTAAAGTGTTACATGGATTGTGTTTATATATAACTCTGTATCCAGTCTTTAGGACCCCTCAAGCTCTTTACATTCACAACTCATCATTCAGTCAGTGGAGAGAAGCTGCAGCCTTTAATAAGTGATTTCAATATAAAGCCTGAGGGATTTAAGTATAGGAAGTATTGAATGATATCCCCTCAGTGCAGAGTTCATGTTTTATCTGACACAGTGTTGACACATTGTTCTTAGTCCCGCCCACATGTTCCGGGTGTTACAGCCTTTGAAGTCAGACTCCACCTTCTCTTTGTACTGTCTCTTTGCATTGCTGATTGCTCTCCGGAGATCATATTTAGATTTCCTGTACTCCTCCAAATCTCCAGCTCTGTGCGCAATGGTGCGCGCTTTCAGCTTGGTACGAACCTCGCCGTTTATCCAGGGCTTTTGATTTGGGAATGTTCGTACAGAAACCTTCGGTACCACGTCATCGATGCATTTCCCAATGTAGCAGATGACCGTGTCCGTGTGTGTGTTGATGTTATTGTCTTCAAACACATTCCACTCTGTAGATTCGAAGCAGTGCTGCAGAGCTGAGTCTGACTCCTCGCTCCATCGCTGTACAATCCTAGTTTCCGGTCTATGCCGTTTAAGTTTCTGCTTGTGAGCAGGCAGCAGCAGCAGAGAGACGTGGTCTGATTTGCCGAAGGCAGGGCGAGGGAGAGCCTTATATCCATGTCGAAAAAGGGGAATAAACATGGTCCAGTATGTTTTCCCCGCGTGTCGGACAGCTGATGTGTTGGTAGTACTTCGACAGGACCTTCTTCATGTTAGCGGTGTTAAAATCCCCGGCCACAATGAACACCGCCTCTGGCCGTGAAGTCTCGGTCTTGTCGATAATCCCAAACAGCTGATCGAGTGCCGTGTTATTGTCGGCGAGTGGTGGAATATACACTGCTGTTATCACAACAGATGTGAATTCTCTCGGCAGGTGAAAAGTCCGGCATGTGATCATAAGGTGCTCTAAATGAGCGGAACAGTCTGAAGAAATAACCTTCACATCTGTGCACCAGTTGTTATTAGTCATTACACATACACAGCCACCTTTACTTTTCCCCGAGTTAGCAGTCCGGTCCTGACGAAAAATAGTGAATCCATCAGGAACAATGGCGGAGTCCGCGATAGCGGGGTTGAGCCAAGTCTCAGTGAGAATTAACACGTTACAGTTCTTAATGTCCCGTTGAAAAGCAATCCGACTTCTGAGTTAATCTAGTTTATTTTCAATGGATTGAACATTAGCCAGAAGAATACTCGGAAGAGGGGGACGGTTTTCTCGTTTCCTCAGTCTGACCAGCAACCCGGGGCAGGACCCTCGCTTTGTCTTCCTCCTGCGTCTCTCAGGAACAGTAACAGGTAGCCATGGCGAATCTCCATTGTCTATCGTTGGGTTATTGTCCGAGAAGTTTCGGATGTGAAGAAGTTCCTCTCTGCTATATTGTATAGCAGAGTTGGTGCGGTCGGCTTGCATGTTGCGAACCATGTTAAAAGTAAAACGGCAAAAAGTAAATAAACACGCACAAAATACGAAAAAGGGCAAAGTTGGAGAGGAGCCAAAAGACAATGCGGCCATCTTCACCGGCACATTTAAACTCCTCCTCAGATTGCTGTTGAAACTCTTCCTGTAAAGAGGACTCAGTATATTATTCACCTCAGCACCTGCACCTGTACTCCTGCAGCTCTGAAGACTTCAGACACAAAGACAGGACACGTCTCTCGTCTCCGTTTGGATTTTACTGGACTGTAGACTAAAAAAGGTAACAGATAAATGTCTTTTTTAATTATGATTAAATCAGATTGCAATGTGAGGATCAGACAAAGTCTTACTGGATTATTATGTGGTGGGTTCACTCAGTAAAAGCACAATTCAACAGACATGTGATGTCACATAAAATAGGAATAACTGTTGTCCTCCAGCTTTTTAAATAATAATTTGAATGTAACAAAATACAAAAATAATAGTTTTTTTAATACTTAAAGTGAAATGCTGTGTTGTTACCTGTTGACGTGTGGAACCAAACATACTAACTGAAGCAAACTGCTGCTGATGGATTACAAATTAAACTCACCTCTTCCCTTCCACAAGCAGCTTTGAGATTAGGAAATAAAAAGGTCTAAACTGCATTGATGGGTTTCTGCCAGAAGTAAGCCATTACTGCAGCTTAGACCGTTTTTATTTTCCTATAAATGTTAAAGTCTGACCTCTGACCCTTGATGTGTGTTTCCTCTAACAGCGAGAAGATGCTCTTCCTCATCCTGCTGCTCCTCTTCCTCACCTCCTGTGTCTCTGGTTAGTTTGTCTCTTTAACCTCTTAAGCCCTGAGCCTGTTTTTCAGGTCTCAGGCTCGAAAATGACATTCCCAGAACAAATGACCATATCTTCCCTTCTAAAAGGGTTAAATTAATAATCTTTATTCTCAAAGTAATGATAAACCTGTGAGTTGGATGTAGAAAAGTCAGAATCAATATAGATGTTTTTTATTTTAAAGAAAATTCAGATTTTACATAGTAATAAACTGTAAATTATAGTGTCCGTCCAAAATTCTTTTTTACTTATAGTGAAAACTACCCTTGGATGATGGGTTAGTAGACTAACAGCTTTAGGAATCCAAAGTACAACATATAATAAGTACCCTGTATCAAGATTGATGCAAAACAAGTGAAATTTGACCTTTTTAGAGAGATTTAGCCAAACAACCCCACTTCTGGGGTCATTTGGGTGGATTTCACCTATCTCTGGCCCCCCTTTGCTCGATTTTGATGAATGAAATCTCTTTATAACCGCTAGAGCCAATGGAATCGAGGGAAAGTTATATACACACCAAAACGTTAACAAATAAGGAGTGAGAGTGACGCGTTACCAAAACCGGAAGCTGCATACACTCTGGTGGCTACCATTAGCAGCTAACTTTTCCGCTCCGATTTTTACATAAAAATGGAATTATGGATTATAAATAATTTTTCCAAAGGCACAGGTATATTATCAACCTATGGATCAACAGTTGTAGCATTTTTATTTTTCGTTTTAATGCCATTGAACACGTCTTTTGACCTAATTGACAGCTACGGTGAGACGATCTGCCGTAAATGCTCCGTAAAGGTACGTGTTGTGATGTCTGTGTTTGCTTCCCCTGTCGCAAGTTCGGATCGCTCAGTGATGATACTATACCTAAATAATCTGTGGAGTCTCAGCTTTAATCTGCTATATTGTATGTGCAGCTACGATAAGTAATAAGGGTATCTTTATCTTGAATTGTGTGCCGCAGTGCGTTAGAATCTTTTCGCTCAGGGGTCATTTAGACGCTTCTTATGAGACTTGTGTTTTGTTTTGGTAAAAATGGTTCATATCTTCAGTTAGCTGAGATTCTTCCCGTTAATCTGGTGCTACACATTAATAGTTTCATAAATGTTAAGAAGCCCTGAGACATTATCTCGAAAAAAAAACGGTGGGAGGGGTCCAATGGGGGGACCGCCGTGCTTAAGAGGTTAAAGGTCACCTATTATGCAAAATCCACTTATTCATGTCTCTTCTACATCAACATGTGTCCCCTCTTCTTCATGTCTCTTCTACATCAACATGTGTCCCCTCTTCTTCATGTCTCTTCTACATCAACATGTGTCCCCTCTTCTTCATGTCTCTTCTACATCAACATGTGTCCCCTCTTCTTCATGTCTCTTCTACATCAACATGTGTCCCCTCTTCTTCATGTCTCTTCTACATCAACATGTGTCCCCTCTGTGTAAAGAGATTCTGAAAGTTTCAGGAAAAAAGATTCTCTCTCTTTTTGTCCTGATCCATTTATATAAAAACCTGTCTTAAAATGAGCTGATCAGATTTTGGCCACTTTATGATGTCATAACGATGTTTTGTCTTGTGTAACCATTAGCCAATCAGCAACCAAGGTAACCCCCCCCCCCCCCCCCCCCCATCTTATCATCTGAATCTCCTCCTAGAGCACCATTGTATTCTTTTTAACCAAATCTCTCTCAGAGGGGTGTGGGGAGGGGCTCCTTATTTTCATCTAAAGTAACAGACAGAATCAGCACTTTTGAAACAGGGCTGAAACAGAGGGGATTATGGGATGCTGCAATGATCTGTTTGGTGTTTCAGCCAATCAGAGACAGGCTCTGGATATATCTGAGACCTGTGATATATTGATGAAAAACAGTATAATAGGAGACCTTTAAAGCTGTTCTCAGTAAAGCAACATAGGAACATAGCTGCAGTTTAAAGAGTCCCTCTGTGTCTCCTCCACAGGAACATAGCTGCAGTTTAAAGAGTCCCCCTGTGTCTCCTCCACAGGAACATAGCTGCAGTTTAAAGAGTCCCTCTGTGTCTCCTCCACAGAAACATAGCTACAGTTTAAAGAATCCCTCTCTGTCTCCTCCACAGGAACATAGCTGCAGTTTAAAGAGTCCCTCTGTGTCTCCTCCACAGAAACATCGCTGCAGTTTAAAGAGTCCCCCTGTGTCTCCTCCACAGGAACATAGCTGCAGTTTAAAGAGTCCCTCTGTGTCTCCTCCACAGAAACATAGCTGCAGTTTAAAGAGTCCCTCTGTGTCTCCTCCACAGGAACATTTGTAGTGAATGTGACTCAGGCTTCCTATCAGGCAGAGGAGAACCAGAACATCACCCTGGAGTGGACCTTCAGCACCAGAAGAGACACTTCCCTCAGATCCATTTCTACCCTCTGTTTACTGTTTACTGGGACCAGACCCTCAGTTCTGTTTGAACTACGTGAAGGTGTTGAATCCCCAGAGTCTCAGGATCCACAGTTTGCAGGACGAGTCCAGTGGGACAAAGACGTCCTCACAGAAGGACGCCTCAGACTTCATGTCTCCAGACTCAGGACCAGTGACTCTGGGTTTTATGAGTGTGAGATACTCAGACCTGATGGGAGTAACTCTCGGAGATGCTGGCTCAGCGTCACTGGTGAGTAACCTCAGTAGAAGTGCTGTATGTACTGTCCATCTTCACTTCTTTAATGTGCAGATTCTAGTAGATATATTGTCTATTATAATGGTAAATACAGATGCAAGCTCAATGCAACCTCGTATGCACGAAAGTATTATATATATCTCTTTATTTTCACTGGAAATAGGTTTTCTCCATGTCTACATGATCTTACTAACTGTGTATTTTCTACAGCTGTTGAGGAGATCCAAACTCAGAGACCAACAGAGAGTCCACAACCAGAGATCTGGGAAAAGATCTTGATCTGCGTTGGAGTGGGACTGGCAGTATTTCTACTGTGTGTCTATAAAGAATGCTGTAAAAAAGGTCAAGATAGATTACAGAATGAAAAGCCTCTCATCATCTTCTGATTTAACTGTCAGAAAACGACTTTTGATACAAATTATATATTTGAATGCAGAAGCTATTATGAAAATAAACACAAAGCGTGATATATAGTGTTTATTGATGTATTCACTGTTTGCTGTAATCACATTACATTCTGTGAGCACTACACAAACGTGAAAGACACTTTAAAAGATCACTGGAAATTATTCTGATTTATCCACCATGTTTTAACTAATTGATCCTTGACTGGATTGATCCGTGCTGATTGTATATTTTAACACTATGTTAGAAGAAAAGATGCTTTGTAGGAAGAAATTAATGTAGCTGCATTAAATCTAGTTAGGTGGAGTTGAAGAAATTCAAGTGCAGCTGAAGTTATGTAAATATATGTTAATGTGGGAACAGGTGTAGAAAAACTTTACTTACTGGCCCAGCTGAGATTATTTAAACCTCTTTAGTCTCTGATGATCACACAGATTTATTTGATCTAGGAGATTTAAAACGTTTGCTTCAGTGCATTCGTGTCATTTCTATCACATTAAAATGTATTTTACTTGTATATTCATGTATATCCAGTGAGAATTTAAAGGTATGTAAGTTTGAGAAACCGGCTCGAGATACACTTTTTGTTATATTCCATGGAATGCTCTTAACATCCCGATAGCAATGAATATCTTAAGTGCTTTGACAAAAAATCCATAAAAAAATGTCATCTGTGGAAGCCGTAATACTGTAAAAAGCACGACCAATCATTTTAGCCGGCCCGGCTAAAATAACTGGATGGCCTACCTGCCTGTCAGCCTTCCATCTGTGCACAAACTTATCTCGTGCCCTCATTGGTCATGTGCGCGTTCGTGTGTGTTGGAGGAGGGGCTCTGTAAGGAAGTGGCAGATTTTCTCCGGTCGTGTATTTTCAAATTATAGCGATCTCGAGCCGGTTTCTCAAAGTTACATACCCTACCTTTAAGTTTAATTTGAGGAATCCTGTCATGTTTTTTCCTGATTAAATAAAATAAATGCACATATCTTGTAGCAGCTGCTCTCATTGATTCTGCATGGTCTGCTGGATTACTAAAAACAAACCATTACAGGCTGCGTGTGAAAGACCAGAGACTTTACAGCATGTTTTCAAATGGAAGTTGCGTTGGTATTTGTGTGTTGGTTGTTGACGGCAGTGTGTGCCCCCCGTTGTAAATGATTGCCCCCCCATTCGATTTGTTCTAGAGCCGACCCTGACTACTGGGTAGCTCAACCTATAATAATATAACATAATGTCTATTGATTTATATTTTATATTAATTAATTAAATCTGCAAAGTAACTTAATCTGTTAAATTAATGTAGTGGAGTCAAAGTATAAAATAGCATAATGTGAAAATACCTACATTTCTTACTTACGTACAGTACTTGAGTATATGTTCTAAGTTACATTACACCATTCTGTATATTTAAAAGATTTATTTTTATTTATTTTCTAAATGTACAAAACAACATGGCTTTCAAACATCTCACAATAAACAAATAGGCATTCAGAATAAAAAACGTTTTGATGTCTTTTATACATAAAGATGTGTCCCCGGTGTGTCAGGGAACTCACGCAGCGTCAGAAAATAAAACCCTCTCTCTTTTCCTCCGTACCCAAATCTCTAAAAACGGGGAACAACGGAGCTGATCCAGATTTGCGGCCGATATGACGTAATATCTGAAATATGGGCCCACGGAATAAGTGCATAAGTGCATGAGGGATGTCTAAAATGCATGATCTGTTTGGTATTTTGAGCAAAACACATCATAGACATGTTTTTTATATATTTTATATATAAAATGCCGACAAATAGCATAATAGGAGACCTTTAAAGGTCACCTATGATGCAAAATCCACTTCTTCATGTCTCTTCTATATCAACATGTGTCCCCTCTTCTTCATGTCTCTTCTACATCAACATGTGTAAAGAGACTCTGAAAGTTTCAGGAAAAAAGATTCTCTCTCTTTTTGTCCTGATCCATTTATATAAAAACCTGTCTGAAAATGAGCTGATCAGATTTTGGCCACTTGATGATGTCAATTTAACAGCACATCAACAGCAATCTGAGGGGGAGTTTAGCACATGCCCTCAGTTAATAATTCTCAGAGTGAATCATGTTTTCTGTTGCAGACTCACAGGAAAGATAACGGTAGGTATTTATTATTATATTATGTTAAGGTTTCCTCTTGACCCATGAATCTGAATTCATCCCAAATATTCCACGTGCATTAGTAGATATTAAAAACCTGAAAAGGACAGAAAGCTTCTGGTAACAACTGTGATTCTGAAATAAGATCAGCATCGTGTCAGATAAAACATGAACTCTGCACTGAGGGGATATCATTCAATACTTCATTATACTTAAGTCCCTCAGGCTTTATATTGAAGTCACTTATTAAAGGCTGCAGCTTCTCTCCACTGACAATGGTGCATGATGGGAAACTCCTGACATTGATCCAATTACGTTTTTATTGGAAAATGTAAAAAAGAGTTTCAGAATGAGCTGTTCAGAAGTTAAGATGGTTAGGGTTTAACAGTAATGCCAGAAACTTTAATAACAACCTTTTCTATTGCAGTTCATTACTGTGGGTTGGATAAGTCATCATGTTGACGTGTCCTTGGGAAACATACTGAACCACAATTTGCCAACGCGGTGTGAATGTGTGTGAATGTGTGTGAATGCTTCCTTTAGCAAGTCTCTGGGGTGTGAAAAGGTGAATGATGAGTTGTGAATGTAAAGAGCTGGAGGGGTCCTAAAGACTGGATACAGAGTTATATATAAATACAATCTATTTACTACTTTATTTGTTCAACTGAATCACAGAGGATCTGTTTTCTTCCACTTAAAAGTCTACCAAAGTTTCAGTGTGATGTAAACATGCCGATGGAGTTAGTTCAGAGGTGCTTTTACAATATGGTGCTCCTGACCATCCCTTCACATGCTGATCACCTTTTACAGTACTGTTGTTACCGTTTATTGTTGTATTATAAGTCAGGAGTCATTCAGATAGCTGCTTAAAGAAACTCAGCTTGATTTACTGATATCAGCAATCCGGTTTTATATTGGGTTAAGTCAAAGTCAAGTCAAAGTGAAAGTCAACTTTAATGTCAATCTTACTCAGTTAGTGTGTACAGACAGGGAGATCGAAATTACTTTCCAACAATCCCGAATACAAAAATACAATCATACAATATACGTATGTATACAAATATGTATAAAATATGTATATCCTATATACACAATCAACAGACACATTTACACATATGCACACATTAAGATAAAAGCACAACAATCAATATATACAAAATAACAGTCACTTCAATATCAATATCACTGGGAATGTACATTCTGAGGTAAGATGGGTAAAAGGTGCAGTTTCTGTTGCTGGTCAGACATTTGGTGCTGTGAATTAGCAGATATTGATATTGTATCTTCTTCATTATGGTCAGGCAGGTATAGTGGCAGTTTGATACAGTGATGGTTTGTCATATCTCTGATATCACCACCATTTTTCTGCCCATCAAATTAGCCAAAAAGGAATCAGCAGAGCTTGCAAAGTCAAATTTTTATGACACTTGCCGTGAAATGTTAAGAGCTTCCTTGGCACAGAAAACCGGGGAAACCGCTATTAAGCTTTCAGAGGAGAATAAGGGCCCAGACCTTAAACAGAAAGTACTTTCAACATATTTTACACATATTGAATTAAAAAGTTCAGGTACTGTGCAGAAACATATAGAGCCCATAAAACATCTAACATTTATTAACCCTAAAGCTGATCTAACCATCACTAATAAATGGTCCTGAACGAGCCATGAATCAACAATGAATTGTGTTAATTAGGTTTGTGGTGGTTTATTTTGGTGTTGGTCAGCGTTTGTAATATTATAATTTATCATTGTGTGATCCATATGGGTTGGGTTGAGCTGGGTCACTAATAGACAGCCCTAATAGTTAAATAATCACCTGTTGAGTGAATGAGAGGGTCTGTATTCCTGATGACCACTTAGAGCAGGGTGGTCAAACTCAAATACACAGTGGGCCAAAATGAAAAAATGGGTACTAGTCGAGGGCCGGACTGGTTCAATGATTATTGAATGAACTTATTGAAATGAATTTATTGTACATATTAAACCTGGAACTAACAAAGCTTTAATTGTTGCCTATAAAAACAACATTAAACATTAAATAATCAGTTGCATTCATTTCTTATGGCTCTATCTGGAGAGTCATTTCTTATGATTACATTTTTGCACAGGCCAACAACAGCTTAAAAAAAACTATTTCCCTCAACAAAAAAAAAAAACATGCCCTGTTGTCGTGAGAAAAAAAGTGCAGAAGGAAACATCTATTGAAACTCAGTTTGCTGCTCTGTGATGCTAACTCAAGCCAGATACTTGGCATCTCATCTTGGGTGCAAGTTCATCAATGTTTGGGGTCAGGCTCTGATCTGAGGAAATCCTCAGGATTGAGTGAAGGTGTAGGGAATTAAATCCACCACGGGCCGGATTTGGCCTGCGGGCCTTGAGTTTGACACCAACAGCACATTATTATTATTACATGTTACTTGTTGGATGCTTTTATCCAAAGCGACTTACATACTCAATACTGTGGACAACCCCCACAGGAGCAATTTGGGGTGAAGTGTCACAGGGACATAACGACATGCTGACTGCAGTGGGGTTTGAACCTGTGCTCCCCTGATCCCAACACCAACGCACTAATCCACTGTGCCACACGCCTCTACAGTTTGCATAACACAACTAGACTTTTACTTTTATAATCGTTATCGGGTGACCTCGAAAATGACCACGTAGAAAGTTGGCTGCCATCCAGCTTTCACATTTGTCAAGAGAAGTTAATGGTTGGATCTCAAATAGAATAGAATAGAATATATCTTTATTGTCATCATACAAAGTAAATGGTTTGCCCCTCCCCCATTCGATTTGTTTTAGAGCCGACCCTGACTACTGGGTAGCTCAACCTATAATAATATAACATAATGTCTGTTGATTTATATTTTGTATTAATTAATTAAATCTGCAAAGTAACTTAATCTGTTAAATTAATGAAGTGGAGTCAAAGTATAAAATAGCATAATGTGAAAATACTCAAAGTACAAGTACCTACATTTCTTACTTAAGTACAGTACTTGAGTATATGTTCTAAGTTACATTACACCACTCTGTATATTTAAAAGATTTATTTTTAAATGTGCAAAACAACATGGCTTTCAAACATCTCACAATAAACAAACGTTTTGATGTCTTTTATACATAAATATGTGTCCCCGGTGTGTCAGGGAACTCACAAAGTGTCAGAAAACAAAACCCTCTCTCTTTTCCTCCGTACCCACATCTCTAAAAATGGGGGAACAACGGAGCTGATCCAGATTTGCTGCGATATGATGTAATATCTGAAATGTGGACCCGCGGAATAAGTGAATAGAGGGGTATGAGTAGGGATGGGTATCGAGAACCGGTACTAAGTCAGTACCGGTACCTGATTGGACGGTATTGGTATACCGTTAAGCCGCTGGACAAACGGTGCTGCTATCGGTATAAGAATTACGCTACTTCCTTAGTTTAAACAATTCTGGTTGGTTAGGAACCCTCATCCCGTGTGACGTATCCGGCTTGAGTACCACTGATTGGCCACTGTGAATGCCACTCGTCATCTCTCCTAACAGCGCTCTTATTATTGTGAGACTCCCGGGGCAGACCATAGGGGCAGACGCAACATCTTGCTAGAAACAGCGTCTCAAGGCTTCTTAACATTTAACAACCTATTAATGATGCATACCCACTTAACGGGAAAAACTCAGCTAACAGACGATATTAACCATTTTACCTACACGGAACAGAAGTCCAACACCAAGAGTCTAAATCAACACTTAGCAAAACGGGCTAACGGGGCTAACAGGGCTAACGGCTACTTTAGCACATAACTGGCAAAAGCGATCTTTTCTACGTCATTTTATCTGCACAAACAACATATCACATGAAAGCTGATTCCATTGGTGTAAGTCTCATCACTGTACGACCAAAACTCACTGAACGACCAAAACTCACTGAACTAGCAGCCAGGAAAGAGCAAGAAAACATCTTCACTTTACGTAGCCATGATGATAGTTATGTCTTACCTTTGCTGTTTTGTGATCAAAAGTTGTGTTTAAGGGCATAAAAACAGTTAATCCAATGTCTCTGTGTAACTTTAAAATGATTACTGATAATCCATCATTACAATTATAAATAATAAACGCAATGATGGTTAGCCGACCTGAGCTTCCGGTTTAGGAGGTGCGCACGCAGCGTCTTGTTTTAACTGAATAATGGTCATGTTTACATGGATTTATGAACTGCCCCTAATTACCGCCCCCCTTCCAGAGACACACTGTCAAACACACTCATACCTGCTTGGTATGACATTGAAAAAGTTACATTAAATAATAAATACAAATAAATTACAATAAAATGACTGTTGTTTAATCTTCACATCTTGTAATCATGTCTATAATTTTGAGCACCAAATTATTGAAAAGTATCGATAAGAGTATCGAAAAATACCGGTATCGATAAGCAGTATCGGTATCGGTATCGGTATCGGTATCGATAAAATCCTAGCGATACCCATGCATCCCTAGGTATGAGGGATGTCTAAAATGCATGATCTGTTTGGTATTTTGAGCAAAACACATCATAGACATGTTTTTTATATATACAAATGCCTAAAAATAGCATAATAGGTGTAAAAAAATAAAATAAAAAAATAATAATTCTCAGTGAATCATGTTTTCTGTTGCAGACTCACAGGAAAGATAACGGTAGCTATTTATTATTATATTATGTTAAGGTTTCAACTTCCTCTTGACCCATGAATCTGAATTCATCCCAAATATTCCACGTGCATTAGTAGATATTAAAAACCTGAAAAGGACAGAAAGCTTCTGGTAACAACTGTGATTCTGAAATAAGATCAGCATCGTGTCAGATAAAACATGAACTCTGCACTGAGGGGATATCATTCAATACTTCATTATACTTAAGTCCCTCAGGCTTTATATTGAAGTCACTTATTAAAGGCTGCAGCTTCTCTCCACTGACAATGGTGCATGATGGGAAACTCCTGACATTGATTCAATTACGTTTTTATTGGAAAATGTAAAAAAGAGTTTCAGAATGAGCTGTTCAGAAGTTAAGATGGTTAGGGTTTAACAGTAATGCCAGAAACTTTAATAACAACCTTTTCTATTGCAGTTCATGTTAGGGTTTTGTATTTATGTTTTCTTTTTTCCACCTTTGTTTTGAAATGTTTCCTCCTTGTGTCTTCTCTGTTCCTTCTTCCTGTGTTTGCCTTCCTGTCGTTAGTTTCCCTGGTGTGTCTGATTGTCTGATTGTGTTCACCTGTTGCCCTTGTGTTTCTGCCTCCCTTACCCCAGCTGTGTCTTGTCTTGTGATTACCTCTCCCTGTATTTAGTCTTGTCTCTTCCTTTGTTCCCCTGTCGGTTCATTGTTGGTTTTTCCTGTCTTCCTCCATGTCAGTCACGGTTGTCTCTCCTGTCTCCCTCCATGTTGGTCACGGTCAGTTTTTGTACAACCTATTTGTTTCATGCCATGTTTTTGTTCAGCTTTTAAAATAAAGCTCGCTTTTTGTTTCGAGACCTTTTACCTTTTTTGATAGTCTGCATTTGGGTCCTACCCTTCCACGCATCCTAACAGTTCATTACTGTGGGTTGGATAAGTCATCATGTTGACGTGTCCTTGGGAAACATACTGAACCACAATTTGCCAACGCGGTGTGAATGTGTGTGAATGCTTCCTTGAGCAAGTCTCTGGAGTGTGAAAAGGTGAATGATGAGTTGTAAATGTAAAGAGCTGGAGGGGTCCTAAAGACTGGATACAAAGTTATATATAAATACAATCTATTTACTACTTTATTTGTTCAACTGAATCACAGAGGATCTGTTTTCTTCCACTTAAAAGTCTACCATAAACTAAATGGTACTAAATACTAAATACTGGTACTAAAAATGGTACTAAATAAACTTGCCTTGCCTTGCCTTGCCTTGCCTTACCAAAGTTTCAGTGTGATGTAAACATGCCGATGGAGTTAGTTCAGAGGTGCTTTTACAATATGGTGCTCCTGACCATCCCTTCACATGCTGATCACCTTTTACAGTACTGTTGTTACCGTTTATTGTTGTATTATAAGTCAGGAGTCATTCAGATAGCTGCTTAAAGAAACTCAGCTTGATTTACTGATATCAGCAATCTGGTTTTATGTTGGGTTAAGTCAAAGTCAAGTCAAAGTGAAAGTCAACTTTAATGTCAATCTTACTCAGTTAGTGTGTACAGACAGGGAGATCGAAATTACTTTCCAACAATCCCGAATACAAAAATACAATCATACAATATACGTATGTATACAAATATGTATAAAATATGTATATCCTATATACACATTTACACATATGCACACATTAAGATAAAAGCACAACAATCAATATATACAAAATAACAGTCACTTCAATATCAATATCACTGGGAATGTACATTCTGAGGTAAGATGGGTAAAAGGTGCAGTTTCTGTTGCTGGTCAGACATTTGGTGCTGTGAATTAGCAGATATTGATATTGTATCTTCTTCATTATGATCAGGCAGGAATAGTGGCAGTTTGATACAGTGATGGTTTGTCATATCTCTGATATCACCACCATTTTTCTGCCCATCAAATTAGCCAAAAAGGAATCAGCAGAGCTTGCAACGTCAAATTTTTATGACACTTGCCGTGAAATGTTAAGAGCTTCCTTGGCACAGAAAACCGGGGAAACCGCTATTAAGCTTTCAGAGGAGAATAAGGGCCCAGACCTTAAACAGAAAGTACTTTCAACATATTTTACACATCTTGATTTGGAGCGTTCATGTACTGTACAGAAACGTATAGAGCCCAGCAAACATCTAAAAATAATTAACCCTAAAACTGATCGAACCCTCACTAATAAATGGTCCTGAACGAGCCATGAATCCTTGGGCAAGACACTTCACCTGAACTTGCTCCTGTGGGTATTGTCCACAGTAGATGCCCATTACATGTATGTATGATCTGTATGTGAAATGTGTATTTGTAAAGCGCTTTGAGAGTCATTGAAAAAGCGCTATAATAAATATAAGGATTATTATTATTATTATGAATCAACTCACAGAGGGGTGCATTTTGTTGTAATATTGATTAGGTTTGTACGGTGGCCCTGAAGTGCAAGACACCACAGCATTTCACTAAACACTACAGCATTTCAGAAAACACAACAGCATTTCAGAAAGCACAACAGCATTTCAGAAAACACTACAGCATTTTAAAAAACACTACAGCATTTCACAAAACACAACAGCATTTCAGAAAACGCTGCAGCATTTCAGAAAACACCGCAGCATTTCACAAAACACAACAGCATTTCAGAAAACACCACAGCATTTCACAAAACACAACAGCATTTCAGAAAACACCACAGCATTTCACAAAACACAACAGCATTGATTGCTGTTTGTGATTGGACAGAGCCAGCCAGAGAAGCACTGCTGTGATTGGTTGTTTTTGCTGCCAGTCAAGAAAAGACGCTTTGTGATTGGTCAGCACCCGACAGCGCAACATGTCCCAACACATCAGCCGTTAGCTGTTAGCACACACTCCGAGCTCCCAGCTCCTCATATCTGTTCAGAAACTGGACAAAAGTTAAACATATACAAAACCAACACACTCTCACTCCCTAAGCGTCCAGGAGCGACGCTTGGTCAGGGTCCCGTGGCGTCCAGTTGTGACGCGCCGAGGCTCCTTCAGCTTCATAAACGGACGCAAAGAGCTTTCAACTGATTGCAATGTATTCCCATCGGCGGCGGTATTTGACGCTTAGGGAAGCACGGCATTCGTTTGTGTCGGAGGCTGTCAAAGGCAATGTGAGCGTCCATTCCCATTGGATAACGGAGAATTGTACACCCAGAAGTAAGTATTCCCCTTACTGTCGATTGATTTGACAGTGATATCTCCACTACTCATCAACTCAAAAACACCAGATTATCCTTGTTAATTAAACGACATTGATAGGTTTTAGTGTGTGTACAATGCTTTTGTCACGTTTTCCCCTTCAATTCTGAGAAACAAGTAGTTTTCTATGAGTTTTGGATGGCCGAAGACATTACATTACCCACAATCCTCTGTAGCAACCATAGACTGTATACAAAAATTAAATAATACATTATTCCGAGTGTGCTTGCTTTTCTCTTTGAAAGTCATCACATAACGGCATTGTAATACACGTTTCGGCTGCATTAAATATGACATATCTGCCGTAGTTAACTCTGTCCTGATGACAAGACTTCTAGACAAACAGGAACTGCCGCCAAAACTGAAAACTTGACGTGGATCTTAAATATATAAGCAATTAAACAACATCTTACATTTCTTTTCACACAATACGTCTCCTTGCAGTATCAACACTAATTCGGCTGACTTTTATATTTGATCCAATTGGTAGATATGCTGTATTTACGCCATAACGGTGCACAGCTGATAGAAAGGGACACCTACTGGTTAAAGCACGTTATTGCATTTTATAATTGTATTATCAGATATTAATAGGATCCCTATAAAGTATATTCTTTACTCGTCGTTATTCTCTACTAATAGTTAATTAAAGACTGTATATAATGACTATTTTGCACATCCCATTCAAGATTTCAAGATTTTCTAAGGTTTATTGACATATCATATTATACACAACTACGGTGTAGTTATGCAATGAATGAAAAACTTGGGTCGCAGGTTCCTCAACAGTGCATTACAAGACATCTATCAATATGTGTGTACCTCCACCATTACATTGTCATATTCTCCACATTTCTTATACTATCTACATACATCTTATAAGAGTATAATACATATGTATAATATCAGTTAAAATAAGTGCTTAAACATAGTTAACATTGCAGGAAAGCAATATATTAGACGTTAAGTACTTTGTCAGGCTTAATATTTATCTGTAGATACAAATTTCACTGTGTGTGCTGTGTGCTCTGCATGTGTGACCATCAAAGAGGGTTTCATCCCTCCATATTCATCTTCTATACCCCCAAAGCTTTTTGCTTATTCAAAAGAAGACCTTAACCTAAAGTAGAAAATGAAGGCGCATGTCCCAGGAGCAATGGCAAAACTGAGAGGAGTAATCTCAGGAGTACCATTGGACATGTCAATGGAAGATGTTAAAAGTGAATTAAAAGGAGGCAAAGTAGTGGAAGTCACAAGGCTTAAAAGCAAACGGGATGGCACACTCAAAGAAACATTATCAGTTCTCATTCAGTTTGAGAGAACCTTACCTAAGGCAGTACAAATGGGATATTTGAACTTCATGGTTAGGGAGTACATCCCCAAACCTCTGAGGTGCTACGCATGTCAACGAATGGGGCACACAGCGCAGCAGTGTAAAGGACAGCTAAGGTGTGCGAGATGCGGAGGACAACATGAGTATGGAAAATGTGAAAAGGATGCAAAGGTTAAATGTTGTAACTGCGGAGGAGATCACAGTGCTGCGTTTGGAGGTTGTGAAGTGCAGAGAGAGGCCAGAGAGGTGCAGAGAGTTAAGATTACAAACAAAGTGTCATATGCAGAAGCAATAAAGAAAGTAAGGGGAACAGTAACAATCAATAAGACCCCTAGTGGAATGGAACAGAGCATTACAATACAAAATGTCAGGAACACACCAAAAAGTAATCTTCAAATCCAACCCCACAGCGCCACCAAGAGTAAAGAGGATGATGATGTTCTAGGAGTGAAAAAGGTGAATTTTGTGGTATTTATATGCCATACTGTAAATGTTGCATTACAGTTCAAAAAGAAAAGTGATAGAATCAAAGCCATTGTGGAGGCAGCTGGAAAATTCCTTGACATGAAAGATATGAAAGCAGATCAGATACATGCAATGCTAACTATAAATGGAGCTGGGGAAAATGAAAATCAGGATGAGGGTTAGATCCTTAATCATGGTGCTGCACATACTACAGTGGAACGCAAGAAGCCTCATAGCTAATGGTCAAGAATTCAAGAAATATATATATGATCTAGAGGTAGTCCCTGAGGTAATATGTGTGCAAGAAACCTGGTTACGACCTCAATTAGACTTTGTCATTCAGCTGTCATTCAGCTGTATAAGGCATGATAGAGATAATAATCAAAATGGTGGAGGGTGTGCCACGTTTCTCAAAGATGGTGTGGCATATACTGTAGGGAGGTGCAATCTCCTGATGATATAGAGTGTATTATAGTGGAAATCTGCAACCCTAGGAAACAAGATAACATTAGGATAATCAATTTATACAACCCATGTAAACATCTAACCACTGATATATTTAAAGAAATAGCAGGCAATAAACATAGGAAGGAAGTTTGGTGTGGTGATTTCAATGCACACAACAGTCTATGGGGCAGCAACCATACAGACAGTAACGGAAATATAGTGGAAGAAATGCTGGAGGAAAGAACAGTAGTATGCCTTAATGATGGACATGGCACAAGAGTAGATGTACACAGGGGGAAAGTCTCATGCCTGGATCTGACATTAGTGTCAAACTGTTTGGTTCATACATGCGAATGGTTTGTTTTGAATAACTCCACAGTAGGAAGGGACCATTATCCAGTGCTTACTAAAATGAATACTAATGTATATATGCAGGAAGGAGGTGTAATGTATCAACAGTTTAGGTGAAAATGTGGACGAAGCTACTTTGCATTTTTATGCGGATGATACCGTGATGTACTGTGCAGGTCCCTCCATTAAGGAGGCGGTTGTTAAATTACAGGCTGTTTTTAATATTATTCAGACTCAGCTCTCTGAGCTTAAGCTTCTTTTAAATGTTGATAAAACCAAGGTAATGCTTTTTTCAAAAGCTAAAAAGACACCAGAGCCTATTTTAGATATTGTTACTAGGACAAGTACTAGAAGTGGTTGCCTGTTATAAATACCTAGGTATCTGGCTTGATGATTGTCTTACTTTTAAACTTCATGTCAATAACCTGCTTAAAAAGCTGAGGGTTAGACTAGGTTTCTTTTTCAGAAACAAGTCCTGTTTCTCACTTGAGGCCAGGAAAAGGCTAGTCACTGTGACCTTTCTACCTGTGCTGGACTATGGTGATTTGTTGTATATGAATGCACCTGCCCATTGCCTGAACAAGTTAGATGCCGCCTATCACAGCGCACTGAGATTTATCACAAATTGTAAAGCACTTACACATCACTGTACCCTGTATGCCAAGGCAGGTTTGCCATCACTTACTGTACGGAGGCTCAGTCATTGGTACACGTTTATTTATAAAGCTTTGTTGGGTAAACTCCCGTATTATATCTGCTCTCTGATAACACAGAGAGTTGCAAGCAGCTATTGTCTGAGATCGCATGATGTAGTATTGTTAGATGTGCCAAGAGCAAGGACTGTCTTAGGCAGGGGTGGGCAATTATTTTTTACAAGGGGCCACTTCAGAAACTCGAGCTGTGTTGGGGGGCCGAATCAAAAATAAGTTGAACTTAATTCTGCTCAATATACCAATACTGAAAAGGTGTTTTACAGTATGTTAAAGATAAGAAATGAATCAGCTTTATACAAAAAGAAATGAGTGCTTTTGATTTTTGTTTTTCAGTTAATTTTACTTGTTCAGTGAAAAGAATCCAGTCTGTCTTGGGCTTGAACAAGTGCACGGAAATCTGGTTCAATGTCTGAAGTGGATATGCGAAGGACAGCTGAGAGGTGATCATCAGTGATAGAGGATCTGTATCTGGATTTGTTGAACTTCATCACTGAGAATGTCTGTTCACATATGTAGGTAGATCCAAAGAGGACCATCATCTTCTGAGCACGTCTCCTGATGTGTGGAAAGTTCTCCTCTTTCAGGGAAGAGTAAAACTCAGGCAGTGAGACTGACCTAAAGTGCTCTGACAGAAGTGTGTCAGACTGCAGGTCAATGAGTTCAAGCTGAACATCACTGGGTGCATCATCCACATGGCATGTAAATGGGGAAAAGATCATGTTCATTTCATTCTCAACTGTTTTGAAGTCTTTAAATCGCCTTGAAAACTCACCATGCAGTGCTTCTAACATGGATGAGTACCTCTGGAGGTGATCAGCTGATGGTGTGGCTTCCTTCAGTGTTGGCAAGTGCGTGAGAATGTTGTCCTCCATTTGGCTTGAGAGAAGCTGCAGCTTTCTCATGAAAGCCTTCACTGCACTGTACATGTCATGCACAAAAAGGCCCTTGCCTTGCAGTTTGACATTTAGTTCACTCATTAGTGCAGTCACATCTACAGCAAAACCAAGGTCTGCCATCCAGTCTGCATCTGAAAGCTGTGGGATGTCGTTTCCTTTCTTCACACAGAAGTCTTGAATCTCTTCTCTCAGGTCCCATACTCTTTTCAGCACTTTGCCGAGGCTGAGCCACCTGACAGCTGCATGGTAGGGTATGTCACGATGTTCAGTCTCACTTTCCTCCAAAAGTGCAACAAACTGTCTGTGATTCAATGCTCTTGCCCTGATGAAGTTAACTATTTTAGTTACAACATCAACAACATGGTTAATTTTTAACACTGACTTACACAACACTTCCTGATGTATAATACAATGCAAAAATACCAATTTCTGCTCAGGGTTCATTTCTGTCAATTTATCCTGCATTCTCTTCAATAGTCCAACATTTTTCCCTGTCAGATTTGGACAACCATCCGTTGTCACGCCTGCCAGCTTGTCCCATTTCAGTCCCAACTTTTCCACACATGCATTTACCTCCGTGAACAAATCACTCCCTGTTGTTGTCCCTTTCATTGACTGCATGGCTGCCAGCTCCTCCGTGATTTTGAAGTCTGTAGTTATCCCACGTAGGAAGATGAGTAGCTGGGCAGTGTCACGTACATCGCAGCTCTCATCCAAAGCCAAGGAAAAAAAGTCAAAGTTGACCGCTCTGTTCTGCAGCTGAAGCTCCAGATTTCACGCGATGTCCTCAATTCTCCTCGTAACAGTGCGTCGCGAGAGCGGCACTTTCTCAAATGCCTCCTTTTTCTCCGGGCATATTAGTGCGGCAGAGTCCAACAAACACTCCTTAATGAACTCTCCGTCCGAAAACAGTTTACTTTTTTTTGCAATTGTGTGGGATAAGACATAACTCGTCTTGACAGCTGCATCTCTGGATGTGGAATGTTTTGTGGAAATGTGTTGTTGGCTTTGCAGCTTAGCTAGCAAAGCATCCGACCCCTTTGCCCGCTCTTCCTCAGACAGGTTCTTGTATTTATCTGCGTGTTTGGTAGCATAGTGGCGACTCAAATTGTACTCCTTGAACACAGCAACCTGCGCACCACAAACTAAACACACAGCTTTACCTTTCACTTCTGTAAATAAATACTTAGCGGTCCATGTCTTGTTGAAAACGCGGCATTCAGTATCGATCTTTCTTTTTTTGTCCTTAGCGGACATTTCGAGGACTAGCCGGCCAGCATCACTCGTAGCTGTTCACGGCATGCGCGTTTACGTAAATAAATTTAAAAAACAGCAGCGCCCTTTTCAAAATAAAAGCAACACAGTTAGAAAAGTATTTACGCCATGCAAGCAATACAGCTGTGTTGCTTTTATTTTTGAAAAGGTTGCTGTTTTTTTTCATTATGTTATAATTTATGATCAACCTCACACGGGCCGGCCAAGGCCGGCCAACGGGCCGGATGTGGCCCGCGGGCCGTAACATGTCCACCCCTGGTCTTAGGTAAGACAGCTTTTATGTGCGCAGCTCCACTTGCTTGGAACAATCTTCAGCAAGAATTGAAACTGAGCAATCTCATTCCTCTGCATGTTTTTAAAGCTAGGCTAAATGAAATGCTCGTTGATACTATGGGTACTTGTAAATGTCTATAACTATGTAAATGTATCCTGTAAATATAATGTATGATGTCCTTTATTGTTTTATGTTTCATGTGGAACCTATATGCTGCAGGTCTCCCTTGAAAAAGAGATCCATGATCTCAATGGGACCAATCTGGTTAAATAAAGGTAAAAAAAAATTTAAAAAAAAAGAACCAGGTGGTGCTTTGCTAAAGCTGATTGGGGGAAATGTAGGATATGGTGTGAGGAGTCGGTACACCTGCTAACATCAGAGGGAAGCATAGAGGTAATTACAAGCCAAATAACGCAATATATTCTAAATGCAGCAGAGAACAGTATACCCAAAACAACAACCAAGGGTAGGAAGAAAGTGGTGCCATGGTGGAATGAGGAATGCAGCAGGGCTATTAAAGAGCGAAATAATGCATTTAGAGAATTAAAGAAAAACATGACACAAAATAATGTTATAGAGTTTCAAAGGAAAAGGGCAGCTGCTACAAAAAAGAGAACATGGAGAGAATTTTGTTCTACCATTGGCAGAGGAGTAAAATTAGGTGATGTCTGGTCCATGTTTAAGCGGATGAGTGGGAAAAGGAAATCCATTAAAATTCCAGCTTTGGTTGATGGGGAGAGGACAGCAGTGACAGATAAAGAGAAGGCAGATATGTTAGGAAGGACACTTGCAGCAGTACATAGCGGGGAACATCTCAGTGATATTCATAGGCAGCAAAAACAGCAGTTACTAGCAGAGAATGAAAACGTGAAGGAGAAGAGACAGGATAATAGGTCAGCTCTTGATGTGGAATTTACAATGTCAGAACTCAAAATAGCCTTACAAGGTACAGGATATACAGCCCCAGGACAAGACCAGCTATGTTATGCTATGTTTAGACAGTTACCTATGGAAACTATGACAATGGTGCTGAGTCTTTTCAATGAAATCTGGAGAGAAGGAGATATGCCAAGTTTGTGGAAAACAGCAGTCGTGCTACCATTCAATAAGCCAGGGAAAGATACAGCTAACCCTAGTAACTACAGACCAATAGCTCTTACAACACACCTATGTAAATGGATGGAAAAGATCATTGTCCGTAGGCTCTCACATGTACTGGAGCAGAAAGGGCTGCTGAGTAGTTTTCAGAGCGGATTTCGTAAAGGGCGGTCCACAATAGATGCTTTAGTAAGAGTGAGTAATGATGTGGAAAAAACATTGAAAATGAAAGAGATAATGGCAATAGTGTACTTTGACATTGAAAAGGCGTATGACTCTATGTGGAGGGATGGGTTACTGATCAAATTGAGTAGAATGGGTATTGGAGGGAGAATGTACAATTGGGTAAGGGCCTTTTTAACAGACAGGACAGATAGATAGAGTAAAGGTTGGAGCAGATATTTCCAATTATTTTGAAATAGAAAATGGTATCCCCCAAGGGAGTGCAGTCAGTCCAATATTATTTAACATCATGATTAATGATATATTTACATGTTTAGACCATAGACTGTATATATAAATGGACGTAGGGTCCGTGACGTCACCCATAGGATTCTGCAGAGTTGCCGAGAAGCCCTTAGTAGGCGGAGTCGGCCACTAACGGCTCGACAGTGGCGTCAGAGTTCCACTCCCGCCTGCTCCAGCCTGCTCCAAATAAGGGCAAAGAGGCGGAGCCGAGGCGGGACCTGCTGCCTCCGGGCTGGAAGTTCCAGAGCTAGCTCAAGCTACCAAGCTAAGCTAACATGCTCCCCATCTGCACATTGCCGTCGCATTGTACGTTTCTAAGGTACATGAGACTATTCAGCAAAACTATAAATAATAATCTAAGTTGAGTTTTTAGCATAATACTTCAGAATCTTAAAATCCCTTAACGTTTGTATGCAATGTGCTAAATGCAACACTGGAATCAAGCAAATATTAATATGTTTGCATGACATTAGTTATTTATATTTTGCCATCACTTAATTATACGTTTAATACATTTAAGTTAAGCTAAGGTGCATGTGATGATAGCTAGTTAGTGCTCTTACCTGTGAGGCCTCCTCCAAACAGCATTATAACCAGACTGTATCATTAAAACTATAAGTACCAGTTCTAGATCCTTGACTTTAGACAAACAATTCAAAAGACAAAATGTATTTAAAGACCAATCTTTATTTGAAGGTGCCTCTTAACCTGAGATATTAGTTATACAGTAATAGTATTGACAATCTAAAAAAACTGAGCAACTCAACGGTTCACTTTTATATTTCTTATTGTCTAAAGCATTTATTATTTTCATTTTTCCCCTCTCATATTCAGTGTGGACGGATTGAGACAGCGTGGTGTCCAGAGAGCTGCAGAGACTTCAGGGAGAAACCTCCGTGTGATGGACGTCCTGTCTGTTGGTTTGGAGAGGACTGAGGGTGTTTCCTCTGTGAGGAGGATCAGACCTGATGGAGAAGCCCATGCATAGCTGATACCACCTGCACAGGCCTTGTCTGTCACTTTATTTGACTAAATGTGTTTACTTATACATTTAATAGGTTTACACCTTCTGTCCATATGTGCTTTTTATTTAAAACATGTTTGATTAACTTTTGGTTCACATTTCAATACATTTAATTTACACTCCTTTTGTCCATTATTCTTACTGAAAATGTTAGATTACACATTCACATCCGACTGAAGATTGGCCCCATTTATTTGCGTTGCAAACTCTGCGGTACAAGGTACATGTTGTGAAGCTCATAAAGTGAGGCAAATAGAAATAATCAGCTGATGGAGTGTAGATGTGGAAATAGGTGCATTCGATCAGCTGACTGTGTTTTCACAATAAAAATTGTTTCTTCGTGAATGTCCTGTACTGGTCTTAACATCTCATAACATCAGCTTTTAATTTTCCTATTGGATGTTTTTCTTGAGCCTCGGAGAAAGAGGAGATGCTGAGTCGTGTCTTTCAGGTATGTCCTTTCCTAAAAAAATTACAGGAAACATAAAACATATTATTGCAGAACAAGTGTGTTATTTATGAAAGAGGTGTGTTTGTGTGTTTAGGGGCTGTAGATATAATTATTTTGTAATTGTAATGTTTTTTTTTATTTCAACAGTGAGCTACAAAGACAATCAGATTATGAATGAACAGTATGAAATTCATCAACATTGAAATGTATTTTATTATCAAAATAATATTTAACTGTTATCAAAACTTAGTGCAACTGTAGAAGCTTGCTCTGTTGTCTCACTGAAAGAATAACTTTTACCACGTTTTCACAGACAATATTGAGAGATAAATAGCAGTTCTCACTATGCGTTAAATATCTTTGCCTTCAATACCTTAAATTAGAAAGCTGACAGTCATATTGCTTGTTAACATCTAAATGTAACCCTTTGCATGGAAAAAACCCTCAACTTCACTGATGTGTAGGTGATCTAGTATTTAGTATTGTTTAATGGAATGTATATCAGTGTATTAAAGTCAATACTTCATTTATTTAAACAAATATCTTTCTTGATTCTTTGTACAGTATGAAAAAAGAGTATTTGTACCTGTGCTGAAGTTCACTGCTGTGAGGAGTCCAGTTCTGTCTCTCACTCTCTGGTCCAGCCTGTCTGCATCACCTGCACAATTTAAACAAACAGATATATATGTAAAGAACCATGTGTACAAACAATATAACTTATTCTCTTCTGTTGAACATGTTGGATTGTGTATTGTCCGAGTCAGGGTCCTTTTTATTTTACTGTAACTTTGGAAGTTGTGTTACCAATGCTTACTGTTTATTTGATACCAATTTGGTAATGCAATTAATAAAAACAAGGTTTGGGTTCGTTCTTCAGATGACTGTGATGTTAATGTGTAAGCTCAATAATGAACTCCAGCTCAACCAACCATATTGTAATATCTAAGTAATCATCTTGAAATATGACATTAATAATTGTAATATACACACATCTTATTGTGAGGTTGATTTCACATACACTACTTCGACGTTAGCTTGTCTACATACTCGAGCATAGCCAATTTAAATTAACCTTAGCATGCATACAGTTCCTACCTACATAATAAAATATCTCTCTAAGTTACAAGGATGACCTTATTTTATCAACCTCAAACAGAAGCCTTTTGTTCTCCAGTATTATCCCACTTAACACTTGTCTATTTCGTTTTAACCTTTATATATACGGTCTATGGTTTTAAGTTAACTTGGAGGCTACGATTAGCATCGTTAGCACCGATGTAGCTACCACTCGCTTACACGCTAACCCAAGCCTTAACATTCATTACGTAGCTGATTAAAATCATAAACACATAAGTACTCGAATTTCACTTACTGTAAAACGGCATTCATGCACCGTCTGTTTTAACCGCAGAGCGAGTCACAATAGTCCGATATATAAGCATGAAGAACAAACAAACACGGCCGGGGTCAAGTTGTGTTCCCTGGATGAACTGGGCAGGCAGAGTCCCTGTAGCTTCACGGACGGAGCAGCTAGCAGAGAGACAAGAAGCTAACAGCAGCAGTCACTTGACAGAGCTGTCACTCAATGTGACCACGCCCTAATTTATGCAAAAACTTTAAGACCTAATATAAATAAAAGGGTCATGTTAGAAAACAATTCACTCACAGATCCATAATCATGAAGGTGGAATCTAACTATATACATAATAAAATGTATTGCAGCCAGGGCTAGAAACGTTTTTTTTCTGCTGTGAAATTGGGCATTTTAACATGGGGGTCTATGGAAATTGCTCCTTTCTGCAGTCATCGCCTATCGGCCAATATATGAACTGCAGTTTGTGGCACTTCCGTATTGGCGTCCCGGCTCTTCCCCAGAGTTTGCCGCTTGGTTTAGACACATGCATTCAATCGGCTCTATACGCAGATGATGGGGCTATTTGGATGAGGGGAAGAAATGCCCCATACGTAATGGAGAATATAGCTAGAGCGATTAAAAAAGTGGAGAGGTGGTCATATAACTGGGGAGTCAAAATGTTAGAAAGCAAGTCATGCTACATGGTATTTACAAAGAAACGCAAGATTGATGGCCAACAGCTAACACTATATGATTGTCCAATGACAAAGGTGAATGAGTTCAAATACCTAGGACTGTGGTTTGATAGCAAATATACATGGAAAATGCATATTAAACAAGTGGAAACAAAATGCAAAAAAGTATTACATTTATTGCGAGCTGTAGCTGGATGCAACTGGGGCGCAGACAAACAAGCATTAATAGACATTTACAGATCAATTATGAGGTCCACAATAGACTATGGTTGTATAGTGTATGGAGCAGCAGCAAAAACATCGCTTTTAAAAATTGATAGAATACAATATAAAGCATTGCGGTTGTGTATTGGAGCGATAAAGTCATCCCCTATCAATGCAGTTCTGATAGAAGCAGGAGAGACACCTCTGGAGATCAGAAGAAAGAAACTTGCTCTGTCATGGTGTTTCGGATTGTCCTTCATTCAAACTCTGTACCACTTTTTTTGCAAGCGGAAAGTAATCGGCCAATCCATCTGAAATTCAAAACTTTGGCCTATTTTAGTATTGTTGTTAGCCAGGCTAGCTCAGTCGGTAGAGCATGAGACTCTTAATTTCAGGGTCGTGGGTTCGAGCCCCACGTTGGGCTGTAGTGTTTTAGGGTGTCTTAATCCTAGATCATTCAGACCAGTTGTTTCGATACCTTGAACCTTTCACCTCCAGGTTTGGTTCATTGAGTAAATGTGAACACGGCAGAACTAGGGCAAAACGAAAAAGCCTAGAGAAGGGTGTTTCGGATTGCCCTTCAATCAAACTCTAGGGCAAAATGAGAAAGCCTAGAGAAGGGTGTTTCGGATTGTCCTTCATTCAAACTCTGTACCCCTTTTTTTTGCAAGCGGAAAGTAATCGGCCGATCCATCTGAAATTCAAAACTTTGGCCTATTTTAGTATTGTTGTTAGCCCGGCTAGCTCAGTCGGTAGAGCATGAGACTCTTAATCTCAGGGTCGTGGGTTCGAGCCCCACATTGGGCTGTAGTGTTTTAGGGTGTCTTAATCCTAGATCATTCAGACCAGTTGTTTCGATACCTTGAACCTTTCACCTCCAGGTTTGGTTCATTGAGTAAATGTGAACACGGCAGAACTAGGGCAAAACGAAAAAGCTTAGAGAAGGGTCTTTCGGATTGCCCTTCATTCAAACTCTGTACCCCTTTTTTTGTAAGCGGTATGTAATCGGCCCTTCCATCTGAAATTCAAAACTTTGGCCTATTTTAGCATTGTGGTTAGCCCGGCTAGCTCAGTCGGTATAGCATTAGACTCTTAATCTCAGGGTCGTGGGTTCGAGCCCCACGTTGGGCTGTAGTGTTTTAGGGTGTCTTAATCCTAGACCAATCAGACCAGTTGTTTCAAAACCTCTCACCTCTCACCTCCAGGTTTGGCTAAATGTGAACACGGCAGAACTAGGGCAAAACGAGAAAGCCTAGAGAAGGGTGTTTCGGATTGCCCTTCAATCAAACTCTAGGGCAAAATGAGAAAGCCTAGAGAAGGGTGTTTCGGATTGTTTAACACTTCTGCCAACTCCGGTGTCGATGAAGCAGCATGTCCTGTCCTGTCGTCAGACTCTCCACCAGAATCAGCTCCGATTAGACCGACTGAATCACGACAGGATGGTGTCGGTCGTCACTGAAGTCCATGCTGTGTCGATCATGGATGTATAATAAGAGCGTGTCGATCCGTCCCACAACATCCTGGAAAGTTACGTGATGCATCCTCCCAGTTGCCGTGACTTTTTTCTTCTTCGGTGGTACAGCAGTTTTCAGTTATCACGATTGTATATTGTGGCATCTATTGGCCAGAATTTGAACGCAGTCAGACAAAATTCAATATATAAATCGCTTCGGATTATAAGTCGCAGGAACAGCCAGACAGGTAAAAAAACTGCAATTTATAGTCCGGAAAATACGGTAAAATAACTATTAGAACTATGTAATCATGTGTCTATCTTAAATTCAAAATAAACAATCAGTTAACAAGCCATATCATCCAACACAGTCTCACGGCATTTCGTGTTATAGTCACAAAATTAATCTATTGATTTGTGTTCACCAACACGATTTCCCCATTTTTTTCGTGTCACACAGAACGATTTTAAAAGCAATGTAAATAATAACAAATTAGAAGGAAAAACAGATTTAAAAGAAATGGGGCTCAGAGCCTCAGAATACTGCAATCTGTATTTTTTTCAAAAAAACTCCGACATTATACAATTTAAAATAAAAGGGATAGGGTTAGGCTTAGGGTAAGATATTGAGTAAGAAAATGTTTTTATGAACCCCACAGCTTCCGGTCTTCCAAGACCCGACTGGACAAAAAGACGTGGTGCAGGCACGAAACATACTACCGATAGAAATACATTGCTTTTAAAAAAAAATGAGAAAATCGTGTTGGCGAACACGAATAAATAGATTCAATTAATTTCGTGACAATAACACGAAATGCCGTGAGACTGGGTTGTATCATCAGTTTGTCCAACAAAAGAAAAGAAAAAAATAACTCAGCTGCAGCTATTCAGGCCGTTTTTAGTTAATTTGTCAATGCTTTGAGATGTCCGTTATCAAGAACGAGTGGGCATGAAGACAAGAGAAACCTTACCTGGATTAGGCACAGGGACTTTGGTCTGCGTTTTGACCTCACAGTAAAATATATCTGTGATGGTCATTGAGTGTGTCCAGCCCCTTCTTCTTCTCTTTCCTATCTCTTGTCAAACCAATTCACCAATAAATGTTAATCAATTAAGTACTGGCTCTTGTAAAAGCATAACCATCCTATAACTTTGACACTTTTAAAGTGTGTTTCTGGTTCATGAAAGCTAGTTGTTACATTTTGGTTGACTCAAAATGTGTCGTTCAGCAATCTGCTCCACCCTTGTGTAACCTATCAAAAAAACATATCTATAGCCAAAATGCCAAACTCCAGGCTAGAGCCATTCGTGGGCGTTGTTGTATTAGAGACCGCTTCTAGCCAAGAAACAGTACTGCAATGCCGATCACTCAAAGTGTTTCCTGATTGGGCGTAACACATTATAAAAGAGAGAAGGAATCACGGTGATCACTGGATGCGATCCAACACATTTGTGCATACGAATGAAAGGTTCCTTTAAATAAAGGTTTAGATTCAATGGGACAGCTGGTTGTTTTGGGTCCAGTATTTTTCTTGCACCATTAAATATACTCACTGCAGGACACACACAACCAAACACACTAACAAACAAAGAATGAACACATACACAGATAGATGAAAACATTTTGTATGTATTTTGTATTTGATTAGTAGGAAGTCTAACATGTTTTAGAACAAGATGGCAGTGTTACGTAATATTAATATGATTAATATTTCATGTAAATACATTATGTACTGAAATGCACATGCAGATATACTTAAAACCACAACAAGCTAAAATGACTTGAACTATGGAAGAAAATACTAATGTAAAGCCTTAATAAAAGTATACTTGTTTAGTATGGTGGAGAAATCAATAGTAGTGTTTCCATAGCATTTCCACAAAGAAGCTACACTCACAGTTTTCAATATATAATATAAAGTCATATATTACTAGAACTTTACTGTAGGAGATATTTATGTTAATTGTTGGCATGTCATATTATTATGATAGATATATGCAGTATTATTCTAGATGTGGGGGAAACTTCTGAAGCAATTGGAGTCAGGACTCAAAGAGAGACACGAGGAGAGCTGGAGCTTTGATGGCAAACACGGTTTATTTGGAGCTTCGGCCGGAGAATTCACAAGGCATGTCACGGGCCACGAGTTGACCACACGGTTGAGATGCCACAATCAAATCTGAAGACCCATGTATTTAGCTAGTTCAGAGAGAATAATCAACATTGAGCATAACAAGATAGAATCATAACACCTCTATCAGCTGACGCCAACAGGCAGGAACATAGAACCATAACACCTCTATCAGCTGATCCAACAGGCAGGAACAGAGAATCATAACACCTCTATCAGCTGATCCAACAGGCAGGAACATAGAATCATAACACCTAAAGTAAACAGATATGGTTCTAAACTGTATTGAAGTAAACATGTATTATTTTGAATTGTATTTTAGTGAACATGTATTGCTTGAACTGTTTTAAGTAATCACATATATACATAGTGTATTCTCATTTACAACTCACTGACCCAGAGATCCTGTTACACACACATACACCTCCTCCCACCAGCACACACACATATTCTTTTCAAGGTTCTTTCTGGGCATCAATATATCTGTGCACAATGTTTGGTTGTCTGGGAAAGAATAGTTTGTGTGAAATATTCCTTGGGAAAGTAAGGGAGTGAATATCGGTGCAGAGATAAGATTGACTCTGCCCTTGTGAACTTCCGAATCTCAGAAGAAAACATACTTTTTCTCAGAACTCTGATTCGCTGTATTGGACCCGACCAGAAGTGAATCCAACCAGTAAAAACACCTGGGGGAGTGAGCAGCTCACACAGCTCCTCCCCACGGACTCTCTGATTCGCTTCGGAGTAAAATGGGATGGAAGAGTCAACACATCTCCGCCCAAAAAATTTCTATGAATACTGTTGTTTATTCATGCAAAATGCTTCCTGTTTCTGACTGGCTGGTCCCGATACCTGTATCGCACAGCAGTAGAAACCTGAAGTCCGGAGTACTCTGTAAAACTTGTATACGTGTTTTGTTTCTTACCAGTAAAATCAGATTATTGTTATAACCTTTATTCCGGTGTTTTGAATCCCTTTCTTTATTAAATAGAACCAGCCTCATCTAACGAACGGCGCGTAGCGGAGGGGGGGCTTTAAGCCAACCATCCAACAGTGTTTGCTACAACACACCTCTATCAGCTGATCCAACAGGCAGGAACATATAATTATAACACCTCTATCAGCTGATCCAACAGGCAGGAACATAGAACCATAACACCTCTATCAGCTGATCCAACAGGCAGGAACAGAGAACCATAACACCTCTATCAGCTGATCCAACAGGCAGGAACAGGGAAACAGAGCACTGAGAGCACAGCAGGTGCCTGAGCTCAGTCAGGACAGCATGAACTGATAAACTGGGTCACAGTTATGGGCCTTGGAAATTATTTCCCCAACACTAGACACTTAGGATTGGTGATTAGATGCATAAGGTTGTATATAAGAGTGCATAGTTGACAGGAAAAGGACAGCACAGGTAGAGGGAGCGCACACAGTTCTCACAAGATCTACAGACAAGAAACACTCACTTGCAGAACTGGAAAACCTCTTAATGTTCAGGGTTACACCATGGCTGTTCAAGTGATCCATGCAGTGTTATGAGTGAACATCAACATTAAAGGCAGATTAAAATGTGTAACGTGACACAGCACAATGTAGTAGATTAATTACAATGCATAGTGTCTGCCCATTTTAAGTTAACATTTATAATAGTAATATATGGTTGCATACTCTTTATTGAGCATAGCATAACTTGCTCTCATTAATCAGAAATACATTATGATGAATGATTTCCCCCTGGGGGTTCATGTATTGATTCCTAACAAGTCAGTTCAACCCTCGACCCCCTCTTAAAAATAACAATGAGTTTTGTTTAAAACTTTGGTTCTGACCAACCGACTGACTACAGATACGTTAAAGAACATGTTCATTGAAGCAATGTTCTAATCAAGTCAGCCTTGAGAGAGGTTTGAAAGTTTGTCAAAATGTGTTGTTATGATCAATATAAAGTTTAGATGATTGTTAGGGTTAGGGTTAGGGTAAGCAAATATCTCTCAGAGGGGCGTGGGGAGGGGCTCCTTATTTTCATCTAAAGTACCAGACAGAAAATCAGCACTCTGGGAACAGGGCTGAAACCGAGGGGATTATGGGTAATGCTGCAATGATCTGTTTGGTGTTTCAGCCAATCAGAGACAGGCTCTGGATATATCTGAGACCTGGGATGTATTGATGAAGAGGAAGATGATAGGGGACCTGTGATATATTGATGAAGAGGGGACCTCTAACATTCATAATGCACCCGTTATGTGCGTAGCAGGACTTGCTGTAATTCTTAAGAAATAAATGATGTTTAATGATTTCTCCCTAAGGGTCCATACTGTATATACCAGAACAAGTCATTGTGAACTCTATGGCCTATATAAAACAATCAGGAGTTCTTAAACTTTGTATCTGAACAAGGCTTCATGATATCCTCTAACAGCTTTATAAACACTACAAAACTCATTTTTACAATGTTAGCCAAGTCTGAAGGTCTCTAAAAGAAAGTGTATAATTTGGTGTTGGGGTCTGGGGAGACCCAGCAGAATTGTTTTGGTTGACTCGGGGTCAAATTTGGCCCAATCAAGATTCATCTTTGACTTTAGACACCCCCCCCCCCCACCCCCTTCATCCACTGTAACAATAATTGTAAGTCTATTAAGTCTATTATAGTCAGATAACATCATTATCCACTGTCTTCACTACAGGGAATATAATGAGTGAATTTAATAAAATGTTTTACTTAAATATGTGGTGTGATGTGTTTTTGGGCCATAACATAAAATAACAAGAGGATTGTAAGGTTATGAATGCATTATAAGTTAGTTATGATGTAGTTTAAAGTGGACCTATCATGCTATATTTGAAACATATATTGTAGGGCCATACCTATATAAAACATGTCTGTGAAGTTTTTTTTTCAAAATACCAAACAGATCACCCATTGTAGCAATCCCTCATACTGCTCATACCCCTCTTTTGAAGCCCTGTTAGAGAAACGCGGATCTTGGGTCCTTAGCTTGAAAAAAAAGAAAGAAGAGGAGGCGGAGCTAATGCCTGATCAGAATTCTACCGGAGATAAAGTTAAATTCGGTTGTGATAAAACGCCATCCTGTTTAAACCACGTCAAGGATTATTTCTGAAATAGTATGGAGCTCAAATGCTTTTTCTCTTGCAGGTTTATCACAAGGTGAGTTATTTTTTTATTTCCTGCTTTTTAAACACATGTGCTCTTCAGTACAGGTTAGCTCTGAGTGTTAGCGAGGCTTGCTAATGTAAACAAAGACGAGATTACGTCCAAAGCACGTCAGGCATTGTTTCTGATAGCAACTTTCTGTGGGTCCGCTGCCGATTTGACGTCAGTTCGGAAGGAATCTGTATCCGCTCGTTGTACACCCGTTTTTAAAAGATTTGGGTATGGAGGAAAAGAGAGAGGGTTTTATTTTCTGACTCTGCGTGAGTTCCCTGACGCACCGGGGACACATATGTATGTATAAAAGACATCACAAAGTGCATTTTGCATGATAGGTCCCCTTTAAAATATATTGGATGATAGTCATTATTTCTGAGTGTTTTGGAATGAAATAAATCATGGGTCAAAATTGACCCGCGAACACCATGAACGTTGACAGCTTTCGAACACAACACAAGGGTTAAGACAAATAAAACTCTATGCTGACTCAGTGTGCATCAACATGGCGGCGCTGAGCTCTGCGTTGGGCTTGCAGTTTAATATAATTGCGGTGTTGAAGACGGTTTACCTGGGGATATGGGTTGGCATACGCCTATTTAACATTGGATGGCTTTTGAATAAGTGACGTACCTAATCTACTTGCTAATTTCCTCTATAGCGACAAACTTGCTGAGATACAAGTTGGATGAGTTAAAGCAGACTTTTATGGGGGTTAAGAAAAACAAGTTCTTAAAATGGACCGCCACTCATTTACCCCTAGTTAGTTACCACTCCTCGTCTTCTTCGGTCCATACTGAAAAGATGACAACCAAAAACACAGCGGACACTGTGACATAGACAAAAAAGAAAATTATGTCCAATTTTCTAGCCACTCTGGTCCAGTAGTAGGACTTCCTTTCTTCCTTCCTGCGCTTCCTTTCTTCCTTCCTGCGCTTCCTTTCTTCCTTCCTGCTGAGGAACAGAGAGAGTCCTTTCACCGCCTCACTCAACTCATCTGGGGAATTGGACTCCTCCATCAGTTCGCCTCTTTTTTCCTGCAGAAGTTTTTTAGTGGAGTGATCATTAACAAGTTTATAGACCACATCAAATTGAAAACCGTTTCACATGTACTATTCCTATTTGTGTCCATTATGGTGAGAATAAAGTGTTAGTTCATCAGACACACATATTCACTTACAATGTCCATAGTGCTTAAAGAATTTAAAGGTTTCATCTAAAATAAATCAACTGTATCTCTTTCCAGAACAAAATCTCTGAAACTTTGAGTAATCTTAAAATGTTACTGTGAACTGCTTTTATACTTCCCTAATTTGAGTTCTCTTTGTTTTTTTAAAAACATTCCCTTTACAGATGAACCCAACTCTCACCTCTTTGGACACAGACAGCAGTTCAAATGGCGGTTCATCAGACACCTTACACACACAAGCACAGTGAGTCCATTTCTTCACATCTGAAAATAAATTATTGACACCGGACAGTAGCATGTTCAAAAGAATGTATTATTAATTGTAGATGTTGCTGTGTGTATTCCAAACATACAGTATGAGTGAATACAATATAACAATAGTTAAAACCCACAGGTTTAAAGAATGTGTTCAGTCTCACCTCCATCATCCTGTTTGTCTCCACAGTCCTCTTTCAGGCTGCGGTTTTTATCTGCCTTTGTTTCTTCAGATGTAGAGTCTTTCTCAATCAGATACATCACCAAAATCGTCTCCAGAAGGTTGATCATCATCAAAAAAAATATCCCAATGCAGTACACCGCTGAAGAGAAAAGGCAACGTCATTAAAGTGGACGAAAGGTAAGCCATTGTGGTTCCTGCTTGAATTAAATGAAATTCCAATAAAAGAATCTGAGTCAGAGCTGCTTTACCTATAAGCGGTATGTCTTCTGAAGTGGAAGGCAGCATCTCATTGAGAAGAAGCTGCATCACAGTGACAGCGAGCAGCACAGTGACCTTGAAGCTCACCTTCTCACCCCCGCTGTCTGACATCAGGAAGGAGGCCAAGTCCAGACAGTATAAGAACATGATGGGCACTAAGAAGTTGGCGATGAAGACGCCAGGATGCCTCTCCATCCTGATCTGTGATCCAAGATGGAAAAACAGTGTTCACTAATGCTGCAATGATCAAAAACATTATTGATTATGGGTTTAAGTTATTTTGCATGCAATATGAAAGATATCGCTCCACTGAAATATGAAGTTTCCTGTTTATATAATTCATTTATATTTTATATTTTGTCACAGTGGTTAAGGATGATTAAGTGGCCACCATCAAAAACGTGTGATTACAATGTTTCCAAGGAACAACAATGTCAATGGGTTTGCTCTCTTTCATTCTGCTGTTAAGAATACAAGCTAAATAAAACCAGCAAGTGGAGCTGCAGACATTTTCATGCAACTGTTTGCAGAAATAAATAAAAGTAAAATGTAAAACACACTTACAGTATAAATGACAACGCTTGATTGGTTGGTGACTGTCATGCCGATGAACCGCCACTCCAACTGGTTCCTCATGCTTTGGTGAGTAATTTCAGTTATGTCTTCACTGTCATTTAAGAATATAAATGTCAACTCCTTCTCTAAGGTGAAAGTGAAGATACAAGTTTGAGATGTCTTATCAGGTCAACACAGGATAAACGCATGTGCTGGTGTGTGCTCATGTGACAATTAGCCTTTAAAGAGATAATTACCACAAACGTGCAATCTAACACACAACATACATATTTTAGAAAAATGTCTAGAAACTTCTGAAAGCTCACCTGAGTAAATGATAGACTTGAGAGACAAGTTGCAGCTCTGAGTATCAAAAGGAAATTTGTAAACGTGCATCTTGCACGTGCTGACCACCATAAGGTCCCTGGTTTGTTCAATATAACCGGTCGAGTGAATGGTGATGAAGTGATTTGGAACGGCCTTGTTATTCTCTATCCTGTATGACAACAAACATACTTGTGTACAAATTATAGTAAACACTTTATGCTTCAAATTGATTTTCACATTGTGTAATACTTTAATACAATGAAACATTTATCTAAATTATGATACTATTGTTTAAGTCTGTATTTTCCTAAAATGTACTCTCATTACTTTAAATATAGAAATACTATCCACACAGTATAACAATATCACACATCTCTGTATCTTAAATATGCTCAAGTCAGTTCTGGGGTATCTGCTTAATTGTTTATTGCATTCTAACAACAGCTGCTTTCCACACAATACATAGGTGTACAAAAACAATATGTTTAAACCTTGTTGCATCATCTTTTTACATCCATATGAATTATTGTGCATGTCCTTAATAACAGGCTCCATCACCAGTTACTGTTGTGAGTGTGTGGATTTGTGAGTATGCACAAACATTCCAACTTACATCTCTTTAATCATTACATCTGGCTTCCACAACAAATCAGCAGGAACTCTCATCATGTTAAGTTCACCAAAGTGATCTGGGTCCCAATGAATAAGCGGATCAACCCATTGCTAAACAGGAAAACAAGGAAGAAGGGAAGAAAATATATATAAATAAAGAGCTTTAAGATGCAATCTGCAGCAACTCATTTCAACCTACAGTATAATAAACAGTATAGGAAAATCACAAATTGGTTCTCAAAACAAACTCACCTTATAAATCCGAATGAGAGAAAATAAAGTCTGGTCCATCTCCCTCTGTAACCGAAGAAATGTTGTGAACATATGGAGCTAATTTCCTGCCATAACTCCACAAACAAACTAAACAGGTTTTACAAATGCCTCATGATTCACTAACAAACACAATGTGGTTTGCAAATACAAAACACCATCTACAAACTAATGCATTTAGTTTTGCAAAAAAAAAAACATATCTATCAAACAAACACATAACATTTTTCTAATAAATCATGTTTCAGAGACAAATTCAGCATAGGTTTTTACAAGTACACAACTTTTTTTTACAAGTACACAACTTTTTTTTACAACTACAACACTTTGTTTTACAAGTACAAAACTTTTTCTTCTCACGGCGGAATATTACTGCCAAAAGTCACGTGACTCACTCACGTGACTTTTGGCAGTAATATTCTGCCGTGGTTGTGCTCAAACAAGGCTTGTTTGAGACAAGCGAGACCGACGCAGACCTGCGCAATTGCGATCAACGTCTTGCTAGTGCGTTGCATGATGGTTAGTCATTTTGTCCGACTTGCTCTGGAGGCTCGCCTACATGAGACGTTGAAATCTCGCGGGAAAAAGACGCCCGCAGACTTGAGAGCGAGGCGCGGCGAGGCGGCGCAGTTTCTCTCCACGGGCTGCGGAAACGAAATGCTTGATGGGAAACGACTCGCTGGTATCTCGAGCTGAGCGCTCATTGGTGGTTTTTACCCCGTGCTGGTGATGAAACTCTCCATTGGCTCTGCAAAGGTTTGTTGTTGTTTTGTGTCAGTTTTACGTCGCCACTTCCATTCACATTTTTCATCATTGTTCCACAATGTTTATCATGAAATTAATATCTATATATTTTATACTATACTTGCACTGCTTACCGTTTTCATACTTTATATATACACTGCATATTCATACACACTGTTAATACTGTTCATACTGCTCATAGGCTACTGTGTATATCTAGTGTATTCATACCCCTCACTGTTTATTCATCATTCAATTCATTCTATATTTTATTCTGTAGATTGTGTACATTACTTTTCACTTTACTGCTTTATGCACTCCTGGTTAGAAGCTAAACTGCATTTTATTGTCTCAGTACCTGTAATATGTATAATATAAAGTTGAATCTAATCTTGAGCAGGAACAAATGTATTTACTTAGTACATATCTGACATTAACGATTAAACACATTTGTGCATTCTTTAGAAGAGAGAAACTTGCTCTGTCATAGGCCTACTGGGTCAGGCTACAAGGAAGTGGAGAGGAAAATATCACAAACAGAATACTACAGGATTGCTGGGAATATACAAACTTCCAGGGGCGTGGGTTTGGCTGGACGAGTAAGGAGAGAACGAGGACATATGGAGTGGAGACCGTAACGTTTGCCAAAGCAACCCCATTTAGCAGTGTTCCCCCATGGCTTTTCCCAGAAGCTAACATAGATATGAGTATCATAGAAAGGAAAAAAGAGTGGCAAATAAATGAAGTGGGAATTAAAACGAGTATGTACTAAAGTTAACAGATATGGTTCTAAACTGTATTGAAGTAAACATGTATTATTTTGAACTGTATTTTAGTGAACATGTATTGTTTGAACTGTTTTAAGCAATCCTATATATATTCTCTTCTCACTTACACCCACTGACCCAGATATCCTGCTACACACACATACACCTCCTCCCACCAGCACACACACATATTCTTTTCAAGGTCCTTTCTGGGCATCAATATATCTGTGTACAATGTTTGGTTGTCTGGGAAAGAATAGTTTGTGTGAAATATTCCTTGGGAAAGTAAAGGAGTGAATACAGGTGCAGAGATAAAGTTTGACTCTGTCCTTGTGTACTTCCGAAGATCTCAGAAGAAACATACTTTTTTCCCAGAACTCTGATTCGCTGTATTGGACCCGACCAGAAGTGAATCCAACCAGTAAAAACACCTGGGGGAGTGAGCAGCTCACACAGCTCCTCCCTACGGACTCTCTGATTCACTTCGGAGTAAAATGGGACGGAAGAGTGAACACATCTCCGCCCCAAAAATGTCTATGAATACTGTTGTTTATTCATGCAAAATGCTTCCTGTTTCTGACTGGCTGGTCCCGATACCTGTATCGCACGGCAGTAGAGCTGGAAGTCCAGAGTACTCTGTAAACTTGTATAAGTGTTTTGTTTTTTACCAGTAAAATCAGATTATTGTTATAACCTTTATTCCGGTGTTTTGAATTCCTTCTTTTATTAAATCTAACCAGGCTCATCTAACGAACGGCGCGTAGCAGAGGTGGGCTTTAAGCCACCACCACGGTGTTTGCTACAACAGTACCTGAACGAAAAGTATTATAATTACTTAAAATGTATACAGATGGATCTAAGAAACAAGAATGCATGGGGATAGGCGTGTATATACCAGATTTCAAAATATAAATCTCAAAACGAGTGTCACATAACTTATCAGTTTATACAGCAGAAATACTAGCAGCAATTATTGGGCTACAATAGGTTGAAGAAGTCAGATAGGGTGGTGATATGCACAGACTCACTATCTGCTTTGAAAAGCATACAGTCGACAATAACTGTGAGAGAAGATTTCATTATTGAACTTAACCATTGCTTACTGAGACTTCAGAGGAGGGGAATAGATGTGCAGTTATGCTGGGTGCCTGCACATGAGGGGGTTCAAGGGAATGAGCATGCTGATAAGTTAGCAAAAGATGCGTTACAGAAGGAAATAGCAATACCAGTTTCACTTGGAAAAGGAGAAGGAAAAGCAATACTTAAGAAGAAGGGTATGGAAATATGGCAGAAAAGGTGGGAGGAAGATCAGAAAGGGAGGAGATACCACAAGTTACAGAAATCAGTCATCACAAAGATCTATACAGAAAGGAACAGACGGGAGGAGATCATCATCACTAGACTCAGACTGGATCATACAGGATTAAACGGCACAATGTGTATAATGGTAAAAAGCGAAGTTGAAGAATGCAGGGGTTGTGGAGTGAAAGAAAATGTGGAACACATCATATTACACTGCAACATGTACAAAACAGAGAGGGAAAAACTAAGAGACAGCTCAGAGAGGCAGGAAGGGAGTGGAGCCTGATGGGGACACTGGGAAAAGAAGGTGAGGGGGTAAGAGCTACCAGGAAGGCCATTCTTAAGTATTTGAGTGAAACAGGACAAAAACCGAGAGAAGAAGAAGAAGCCGACTCCGAGCTGTCCGACTTCAGGCGAGCTTTTTGAGATCTCCCCCGGCGGCAATTGGCTATTCTCGTCTACTTTCGAGGCGAGCCACAGCTCGTCTCAAACAAGCCTACACACTCACACATGCTCACTCACACATGCTCCACGGCAGCAGGGGGCACTACTGAGTCCATTGGGAAGGCGGGAGGTTGAGCAGAGCATGGAACAGCCCTTGCCAGTCTGATGGCAGGTGTTTCTAGCGATCCAGCGATCTGGGTCAGTGTTATAGTGATAATATTATAAGGTGAATTTAGCGATCACAACGAAAACAGCCAAGACACACATTGAACCCAGAAAATGAATGTTATTAAGGGCTGTAAATATAATAAGCCTATGGGTAAAATGGACAACATTGTAAGGAGATTTAAACTATACAGCGATTCTGCACTGCGGTCACTCAGCCGTCTCTCGAGTTTGTCTTTTCAAATCAGCTGCTCTTCATTTTCTTTCCTGCTATATTCAATGAGTGATACAAATATTTGTTACCACATGTTCTTAATAAAACTGACACTGTTGGACTCGGTACTAGTTGAATGCTACCAGAAATAAAAGGAAGTACTTTTACTGTGTACTTTGTGAGTAATCCTCTGTCAGAGTCCCCTCCGTAGTACATAATGCATGTTTTCTGCTATCTTTGATGAGTGATAAAAATAAAATGTTACCATTAGTTCTTAATGAAATTGATACGGTTTGACTTTGTATTAGTAAGCCTACTACTAACAATACATTGAAGTACTTTTACTGTGTATTTTTTGAGAAATACTGTGTCAAAGTCCCCTGCTGAGAACAAAATCAAGCCAATTTTGAGGAGGGGATTATTTTTTGTTGCCATTAGTTCTTCGTGAGATTGATCCTGTTGGACTCAGCAGTGGCGAACTGTGTCTATCACAACTGGACCTTCTGTAGACACACACACCCCCCGCCGCCGCCCCCGGCGTTATAATGTCCGTCTTTTCACTGAATTGTCGTCTTGAAAAGGGTACTCACAACAATTCCGCAACAACTTCATCTTCACCGGTTGCACTTGTCATTTCAACGTTAAAAACAATAAAACGGCATGAATTGCTTCGTCGCATTCATCTAGATCCTCTGTCTCGAGACAGTTAACTACCGGGTCTTCTAGAATACCCTGGAACCGAGGGAAACTCTGAAAGAATACGCCCATTGGCTACAAATCAATATATGATTGGTTGATCAAACTGTCAGTCCAAACGCTCTCATTCAGTGCAACGGCCAGGGCATTCTATCAAGGATATAGAATACTTTGTTGAAGGATATTCTACCCAGAGACCCAGAACAAGATGTGATTGGTTGCTTTCTTTTCTAACACAAAACCACTGAAATGCGTAGTGCATGGTCCGAGAAGGACAAACAAATCAACATAACACTGTAATATTACAGATCAACAACACAGATACGATTCTCATTTATTCATTTTATATACCGGGGGCCGGCAACCCCTGGCACGCGTGCCAGCATTGGCATGCGGCTCCGTAACCAGTGGCACACTAGGAATAAGTGGAATAAGTGTGCAAAATATTTAAATTGTATTTTCGGATCCTGAACGAGACCGCCGCCAGAGCGCGTCTCCCTGTTACCTACAGAAGGAAGCCATGCATGCAACGCAGCCCCGCTCTGTTTAACTCCAGGTGACTTTCTGCCGCTTTCCTCCGTGGTGCAGTGCTGATCGTTTCACCACGGAGGAAAGCACAAATTGCAGTACCCATAAGGAGCTGTACAAATGCCGCAGTTTTTGCGTGGCTGTGTCTTTAGTTGAAAGTCCAGTGGCGATCTGTTCATCTCTCATTGAAATAATATGCTACAAAGGGGCGGTCTGGCCATCTGTGTGTTGAACTTTCCTGTCGGCTCCCAGACCGTAGTCGAGGAGGGCAGAAGCAACAAGCTTCAGGTTCAATAACCCACTTTAGCTTAAATGACTGGAGAGAGGCGAGCTCTTCTTGGGAGGCCGTTGCATTTATTTAGCTGTTCTTCTGTTTCACACAATACATCACCCTCTGTTTTTCTGCTGCCTCGTTTCACTTCCAGAAACATACACACGCTCCCTCACTGTCGCTCTACCATCCACACACACACATGCACACGCCACACCCCTCTCTCTCTCTCTCTTAAAGGGACAGCGATCTCATCTCACTCTGCATGACCCTAATATCATAACATGTGTGTTCTGGAGAATCACAGAACGGACGATCGTCCTTATTATTATGCCGTTTAAACCAAATATTTAAATGTGTTTGTTAAATTCGGCATCATGTAAGTTGTGCTGACAGGTACACACACACACTGCTTCCCCGCAGCGAGGCTCCCCCCGCCCTCCTGTTGATCGTTCACCAGCGTCAAGCTCCTCAAGCCCCAGCCCCCCCCCCCCGTTGATAATTCTCGATCGTTGGCACGCTGATAACAATTTTTTTTTTTAATGGCACCTCATATCAAAAAGGTTGCCGACCCCTGTTATATACATTTTATTACATTTTATTCATATAATTAAATCGATTTTTTGTTTGTTTTATCTGAGTGTTCCAGGGTATTCTCTGAATACCTTGAAGGCCCTGACGGTTCGCCACTGGGACTCAGTACTACTGAAACTACCCCCACAAGTACTATGAAGTACTTATTGTGTACTTTTCCAGTAATCCTCTGTCAATGTCCCCTCCCGACTACAATAATGCATATTTTTCTTTTATTAAGCGTTAAAAAACATTTCTTCCTGAGACTGATATTGTTGGACAGAGTATTTTAAGAGGATGGTAGACATGATATCAGTACTCCGGCAACAGCATTTTTACACCTTGGAAAGTCTTTAGAGTCTGGCCTGGATAGCTGGTCACAAATATCCTTCAGCAAAGTAACACACTCTGTCACTCTGGTTGGCCTCTTATGATGCTGCTGTCTTTTAATATATAATTATTTCTCTGCCGCTAGTTCGTTCCTCGCAGATTCTTCAGCCTCATCCTTCCATCAGTCCCAGTCAACGCCTCCAGCACACTTCCAGTGTCTGACTCCATATGATATTTTCCTGATGCTGTATACAAGGGTGATGCCCCACGATCACAAAATGACCCCTCTAAAGTCTGAGTGCCAAGGAGTAGTATTACCAATCCCCTTTCAATCACATTAGTATGCATACAAAAGTGACAGGTCACACCTTCTAAGTCCCGCCCCCTAATTATGCTAATGATCCCCCCTTTGATATGCTAATGAGCCCCTTTGTTTGAGGTGTTATCGCGTACAGGTGTTACATCCTCCCGGTAGCCCCCACCCCTCTCAGCCCACCCCCCTCCCCCTCACATACAGGTGTCACATCCGCCCTGTCGCCCCCACCCCTCTCAGCCCCCTCCCCTCTCAGCCCCCACCCCTCTCAACCCACCCCCCTCCTCCTCCCCCCTCCTGTCCAGTCAACATGTCCGTTACAGTTTAAATCTTACGGACAAAATTAGAAAAGTGCCGGTCAAAGGTCTTCTATGTTATTTATTGAGCTTTTGAAACAAATTGATATGATTCGATATTAAACAAACTAATTATAGTAGATTAATTAACTATTCAAACGTGTACAGTAATTTACAATAACACGGGAATAATAAACGGAGCGCTCTCCCCCTGTCCTGACAACACGCCAGTATCATGCAGCTCGCGGATCCAATAATGAGTGACCCGACAGTAAAACTAAACATATCTATAACTAGTTTAGGTAGTTTGAGAGGTAATTAAAATAGCTGCGTGTGATATTCTAACCTGAAGCGTGTGTTTTGTTCCGCTCACCGCTGCAGGGGATCATGCAGAGCTACGTGTCGACTCGTCAGCAACAGCTGGTCTCTCCCGTCAGATTAGACTTTACTCGCGTTTATGTCCATATCGATCAGATCTAGCTAGTTCTAGCTAATGATATGACTACCTGCTTATTAAAAGACACCTAAACAATAAGCGTCACTATGCAACGGGTTGAGGCCACAAAGTATAGTACAGCATTATGCATTTTGTTTACATGCCCACCGGAACCCCGAGGCATTACCAGCAGATCAACGCGCAATCAACCCATACAGGACATCTTTTGTCTGTCACACACTATTCTTGTATGTCACATAAGTGGTGCAACTGATGCGGTATTGCGCTAAAGGGGATATCATTCTGACCGGAGAGATTTCCCTCCACACACACACACACACACACACACACACACATACACACACACACACACACACACACACCACACACACACACACGCACACACACACACACACACACACACACACACACACACACACACACACACACATACACGTATTCCCCTCCTACCCAGACCGTTTTTTTTTAAATATGAGTTGTGCTAATAACTAAGGATGCTCTCTTGAATTGTACGGATTGTGAACTAATGTTTAATTACTTTACTAACTGTAAGGGGCTCTCTTATTGAAAGGAGGGGGTAATCTAGTATTAACTGCAACGAAGTCTCTCTGAAGAGGTTGACAATAAATTAAAGATCTTAATGACCCCCTGGTATTTGTTTTTTTTCTTTATGTTTAATTACATCACTCCATTAATAAAATAATCCCTATATGAAGTTATATGAGGCGGGGTGGGGGTAATATTAGAAATAGCTGCAGGTATGGAGAAAAGAGAAGAGTCTCCCCTCACACCCCCTCCCACACCCTCCCCTCCCCCCTGCCTGTCACCTCCTGATCTTGCTATCAGCCGTTAATTCTCATTCACTATGTCACCTAAAACTTTTATTGGAATGGGGTTTTCTTTAGAGTTGTTTTCAGTGAGACAATGCAGTTTCTGATCATTTTAAGTTTTCAAGTTTCAAGGCTTTATGGCATATGCCCATCAGCTACAGTGTAGATATGTCAATGAAAAAACATAGGTCACAGGCTCCTCCAACAGTGCACATAAAACAGATAAAATACTGTAATAGAATGTTTTTGATATGACAGATTTGTGCGTAATTCTCTCGCAAAGGAACTGTAAGATACACGTTTATGTATGGAAAACTTTATAACTTGGTAAAATATTCATTCATTTGTAACGAATTGAGTTTTCTTCAAGAATCAAACTCTAATGGAGAGTTTGTGATTTTAACACTGTTTCGATGAAACAATGCAGTTTTGATAACTTGACTTGACTAACATTACTTTTTTAATATTTTTCAACATACTGTGATATTTTGTTTTTTCTCTCCTTTTTTCCATTATATTTTTGAATATACAGACATTCAACGCAATAAGTCCCACCCCAATTAGCAAATCATCCAAAACTAAGGACCCTCACTAAGACGAACAGATTTTCTTTAAGACTGTGACTCTTAAAGGCACTTTGGGATTTTAGTAAAACAATCCAGTTTTCTGGAAATAACTTAAATGATTTTCGTTTTTTCTCCTACAAAGATACTTATAGTTACACTTTAATGGATGCAAAACTTTATAACTTGGTAAAATATTCATTCATTTGTAATGAATTGAGTTTTCTTCAAGAATCAAACTCTAAATGGAGAGTTTGTGATTTTAACACTGTTTCGATGAAACAATGCAGTTTTGATAACTTGACTTGACTAACATTACTTTTTTAAATATATGTTTTTAGATGCTTTACTTTTGATTTCTTTCATGTTATTTTAACACAACATTACTTTTTCATATTTTTCAACATACTGTGATATTTTGTTTTTTTCTCTCCATTATATTTTTGAATATACAGTGATTTTTATCAAAATACAACATGCAACTAATACATTATACAATATTACGACTTTTTGCGATATTTTCAACACAATATACTTGTACCTTTTTCTGTGTAGGGCTTCAGGATATTTGGCATGTCATGCATAAAACCGGTGTCATCTTTCCTGAAACTGACGTGCTGTCCGTTTTACAAACAAGTTATCTTTCTGCTTCTTCACCCTCTGAATTTTCCTCCCCCGTCCCTCTTCCTTCAACCATCACAACAACAATTAAGTCAGATCTGTGAAATTAAACACCTCTTCCCAAAGCGTGACTTCCCTATTGGGGAGTGGGGCAGTAGGGCCTAACCCGACTGGCCAAATATACTAACATGCAGAACATATGGTATGTTTGAAAAAAGACTAACCATCTATCCAGTTCAAGCTGTCTTTAAGATGTGACATTGTGCTCTGACTTTTTTCCCGTAAAATCGTGACAAACTATTACTTATTAAATTTGACCTCATGCTGCTTGGTTGAAAATGATAGATGAAAAATAACTTTTTAAAAAGAGTCAAACAGCGAGGGACATTATACGGGTGAAAGAAACTCTCATTTCTACAGATGACTCCCCCCACCCAACGCAATAAGTCCCACCCCACTCAGCAAATCATCCAAAACTAAGGACCCCGCTAAGACGACCGTTGAAAACTAGCCATGGATCTGAGAAAAACCAAGTCTGATGTAGCCTACCCTTATTATCACGAGGATAACGGATATGGGCTTAATGACTGGATGTTACAAAGTAAGGGAGAGGATGTTCCCGAAGAAGATCTTCCCTCTATATCATATCCGTGTAAGGTCTTTAGGACAAAAGAGGACTATGATAAAATGACATATGAAGAATACCTTTCTTTAAAAGATGGTATTATAGATAACCTTTATAGAAACAATATATCTCATACTACTCGCCAAGATCGCAAACGACAATTAGCAGAAAAGAAAAGCAAAAGTAAAGAAAACCGAAGAAAAAGAAAAAGCAAAATGAAAAGGAGAAGAAAAATGAAAAGCAAACGCAGATTGCGAATGAAAAGAAAAGGGACAATAGGACGGAAAAAGACAAAAAGAAGGAAGGTGAAAAGAAAAAGGAACAAAGTGAAGAAATTTCAACTAACTATAGAGGATGCTGATAGTGTTGTAGAGCCATTACCGGATCATAATAATCTTATAGATCATCTACCGCTAACCGACTGCTGCGAATGTGTTGAACAAATACCAAAAGCAATGGCAGAGCTTTGCTTCAATATAATGAGAGAAGAAGCACGATACTATGGAATTGCCCAAATTGGCGACAGTGCCAGAACATGTATTAAAAGACTGTTGGAGGATCTCTATTCTAGTATCGGTTGTCATTACAGCGGAGGATATGCCAAAACGTGTGATGACATAGACAAAGCTTTTGAAGACAATTATATGGTACCCGTCCTTATAGCTAAACAAATCCTATGCCAGGTATTCAACAGAACACAAGAAGCACAAGAAGCCCCAGAAAGGATTACATTCAGAGCTAGTAATGGTGAAACCGAAGAAGAAGCAAAGCAGATTATAATCGTTGCGGGTGAAAGGATAGAGAATTTGCAAGTGATGTTAATGCACTTATCTGATATAAAAAATGCATTCATTTACTTCCAAGAGACCCCTAAACATCTACTTGGGCAATGTGAATTGAACGATAAACCGATCACTGTAAATGAAACGCAGAGAGAAGCAGCAGTGCAAATCGTTAAGTCTATTACCTTGTATGCACTACGACATTAACTTGGTCAAATGTAATATGTCTTTCTGAAAATGTGGCGAATGGTGTGTTTTTCAATTAAGCAACCATAACAAATGAAAATGTGTTTTATTTTTGCTTTCATATATAGTAATAGTATTAACTCCTTTGACTAGACTGTACTAAAATAAGACGTTTCACTGTTAAATAAAAATGGAAGTAGAAAATCGAGATAATGATGAGGTTCGTTATGTATCCAGTAACTATGAACAGCAGTTGAAAATGTTATTTAACCCTTTAACTCTAATAGACAAATCTAAAATAGCCTCTAGCTTATCTATAAGTTTGTGATTTTAACACTTATTCACTGACACAAGGCAGATTTTGGCTTTTTTCTCATGTCAAGATACTTTTTGACACACTTTGAGGTATGCAAAACTTTTAAAAACACTTGTACAGTTAAATAATGTAGGTTTTCTCTGATATTTTAGTTATTTTCAGCTACCAAGATACTTTTTTGATACACTTTAATGTAGGAACATTTGGCAACTGGTAGAATGTCAATTATTTTGTAATAAAATGTATTTTCTTAAAGACTGTGACTCTAAAAGGGGAAGTTTTATTATTTTTCTCCCGTTGTCTTTCACTTACTTTTTGGATACAGTTTTATGTATGACAACTTTACAACTGGTAGAAAGTTAAGTACTTTTTCTGAACAGATTTTCTTTAAGACTGTGACTCTTAAAGGTAAGACAATCCAGTTTTATGGAAGTAACTTAAATTATTTTTTATTTTTTTCTCCTACAAAGATACTTATAGTTACACTTTAATGGATGCAAAACTTTATAACTTGGTAAAATATTCATTATTTTGTAATGAATTGAGTTTTCTTTTTTGTTTTTGTTTTTCAACATACTATTGTACACAATGACTTTTCCATATATATATATATATATATATATATATATATTTTTTTTTTCAGACAAACTATACTTTTGACTTTTTCCGTAAAATCGTGACAAACTATTACTTATTCTTACATTTGACCTCTTGCTGCTTGGTTGGAAATGATAGATGAAAAAGCTACAAAGCTAAAGAACTTTTCTAAAAACTCTCAATTCTACAGATGAATCCCCCCACTCAACACAATAAGTCCACCCCCCATTCAGCAAATCATCTAAAACGAAGGACCCCACTAAGACGCCCGTTGAAAACTAGCCAGGGATCTGAGAAAAACCAAGTCTCCCCCCGCGAGTTGCAGCCAGGAACAAACTCCTGGACTACTATCGTCACCACCATTGTGGACACCCAAATCTTGCAATACTACAGCTGCTGATGTTACTCCTGGGGCCAAGACGTCTCTGTTTTTGAACATAGTGAAATCGGAGTTGGTTGATATTCTGGAGAGGGGTGCTGCATCGGTACAGAGAAAAAATCTGCAATGGATGCCGAGTCAGTCACCCCGGCCAGAGGCAACACGATTGTGTGAATGACATTCCAGAATATTTCTTCAGAAACAATTACAACGCGTTAATGAAAAAGACTTTGGCTCGCCGACTTCATTACTGCGATTGACCAGAGTCTTAATGATATAAACATTTACACGGCTGAATGGAGGATCCAAGGCGCTTCGGAGGCTTTTCTGCACAATCTCAAAACTGCAGACGCCTCAAGGAGAGACTTGAAAAGATCCATGCCGAGCTGGATGGAGAGGAAGAAGACTAATAACCAGCGGTTGATTGAAGCCGGGGATTTTTTTTTCTTCGATACTTTGACTTTTCTTTAAACTAAAATAAAAATGGGTAACTACTATGGAAAACAATCTGTATTTATCTATCAGAATGCAGTCAATACCTGTTTAATAAGTGTGTTGTTGATGACGATTGAAAACAGAATGAGTAGTGATCCCCGTGTAAACAGAACGGCTGAAGTTTGTAAACTAGAAGACATTTTGGATATCGTTCATTCTGGCAGTACTATTCCGGGTCATTGGGAAACGATTGTAAACGAAACATTTAAAGTGGTACTGGAATCTTCATTTTCCGAAACATTCTGTAACATTACCGAAGAAATGAAACAAACACCAAAAGTGTATCATGTGCTCGCATTGTATGCTCTGTTTGTAGATGTAATGCATCTTTGTGTCAAAAACAGCATACACATGAATACTTTGGCCGAAGTGCAAAAACTCCATTATAATATTTCCCTTCATCTGGGGGATTCTGTGCTGGAGAAGATCCTGGGGATGTTGCAATCAGTATAAATGTATTATTGATTCCTATGGGGTGAAAACAATAAATTGTAAATATGAAATTCTGTAAATAAAAAAAGTGTTTTTTACATTTAAAAAAACTGTTGTCTTCAAATCATAGTATAGTATTTCCTACATATCATTTTAAAAAAAGAGTCACAGTGTAGAATGTCCAAACATTTAATTTAAAAGTACTAGTATAGTATGTTAAAAGTATCTTGAAAAAAGTCCAAGTATAGTATGTAGTTAAGAAATATATTATATAGTTTTGTCTGCAATGTCAGTATAGGATCTCTAATAAAAAATTAAAAATAAATTAGAGAAAGTCATAGTATAGTTTGACAAAAAGATCCTGAAAAAGTCATGACATTGTGTGTTGAAATGGTTTTGAGTAAACACATCAGTATTTTAAAAAGTAAAATTGTATCAAGTGCATCAGACAACTCAAATTACTCCATTTGAACCATATTATAAATAAGTAAAGAATGGTCATAGTATATAGCAGGGCTGTTTAATAGTTGTCTGTGTGTCAGTGTTTCAGTGTTTCAGTGTTTCAGTGTTTCAGTGTTTTGTGTGTCAGTGTGTCAGTGTTTACAGCCTTTCTTTGCTCTGATCAATCCCCAGGGATCCTCCCCTGGAAGGAATATAGCAGGATGAGAGAAAAACATTTTAAAAAATGTATCTTAGAAGTGGCTATAGCATTTGATGCAATTCTAAAAGATAGTCAGATTCCTAAAAAGTTACAAACGGATGCTGGAAAAGAATTATTTAACAAGATTTTTGAAGCCTTGCTGAAGAAACAAATAATTATTTTCCAACTTTTTAGGAATCTGACTATCTTTTAGAATTGCATCAAATGCTATAGCCACTTCTAAGATACGTTTTTTTAAATGTTTTTCTCTCATCCTGCTATATTCCTTCCAGGGGAGGATCCCTGGGGATTGATCAGAGCAAAGAAAGGCTGTAAACACTGACACACTGACACACAAAACACTGAAACACTGAAACACTGAAACACTGACACACAAAACACTGAAACACTGAAACACTGAAACACAAAACACTCAAATACTGAAACACTGAAAGCACTGACACACAAAAACACAGAAGCACAAAACACTGAAACACTGAAACACTGACACACAAAAACACTGAAACACTGAAGCACGGAAACACTGAAACACTGAAACACAAAAACACTGAAACACTGAAACACTGACACACAAAAACACAAAACACTGAAACACTGACACCCCAAAACACTGAAACACTGAAACACTGAAAACACTAAAACACTGAAACACTGAAACACTGAAACACTGACACACAAAAAACACAAAACACTGAAACACTGAAACACTGACACACAAAACACTGAAACATTGAAACACTGAAACACTGAAAACACTAAAACACAGAAACACTGAAACACTGACACACAAAAACACAAAACACTGAAACACTGAAACACTGACACACAAAACACAAAACACTGAAACACTGAAACACAAAAACACTGAAACACTGAAACACTGAAACACTGACACACAGACAACTATTAAACAGCCCTGCTATATACTATGACCATTCTTTACTTATTTATAATATGGTTCAAATGGAGTAATTTGAGTTGTCTGATGCACTTGATACAATTTTACTTGTTAAAATACTGATGTGTTTATTCAAAACCATTTCAACACACAATGTCATGACTTTTTCAGGATCTTTTTGTCAAACTATACTATGACTTTCTCTCATTTATTTTTTATTTTTTATTAGAGATCCTATACTGACATTGCAGACAAAACTATATAATATATTTCTTAACTACATACTATACTTGGACTTTTTTCAAGATACTTTTAACATACTATACTAGTACTTTTAAATTAAATGTTTGGACATTCTACACTGTGACTCTTTTTTTAAAATGATATGTAGGAAATACTATACTATGATTTGAAGACAACAGTTTTTTTAAATGTAAAAAACACTTTTTTTATTTACAGAATTTCATATTTACAATTTATTGTTTTCACCCCATAGGAATCAATAATACATTTATACTGATTGCAACATCCCCAGGATCTTCTCCAGCACAGAATCCCCCAGATGAAGGGAAATATTATAATGGAGTTTTTGCACCTCGGCCAAAGTATTCATGTGTATGCTGTTTTTGACACAAAGATGCATTACATCTACAAACAGAGCATACAATGCGAGCACATGATACACTTTTGGTGTTTGTTTCATTTCTTCGGTAATGTTACAGAATGTTTCGGAAAATGAAGATTCCAGTACCATTTTAAATGTTTCGTTTACAATCGTTTCCCAATGACCCGGAATAGTACTGCCAGAATGAACGATATCCAAAATGTCTTCTAGTTTACAAACTTCAGCCGTTCTGTTTACACGGGGATCACTACTCATTCTGTTTTCAATCGTCATCAACAACACACTTATTAAACAGGTATTGACTGCATTCTGATAGATAAATACAGATTGTTTTCCATAGTAGTTACCCATTTTTATTTTAGTTTAAAGAAAAGTCAAAGTATCGAAGAAAAAAAAATCCCCGGCTTCAATCAACCGCTGGTTATTAGTCTTCTTCCTCTCCATCCAGCTCGGCATGGATCTTTTCAAGTCTCTCCTTGAGGCGTCTGCAGTTTTGAGATTGTGCAGAAAAGCCTCCGAAGCGCCTTGGATCCTCCATTCAGCCGTGTAAATGTTTATATCATTAAGACTCTGGTCAATCGCAGTAATGAAGTCGGCGAGCCAAAGTCTTTTTCATTAACGCGTTGTAATTGTTTCTGAAGAAATATTCTGGAATGTCATTCACACAATCGTGTTGCCTCTGGCCGGGGTGACTGACTCGGCATCCATTGCAGATTTTTTCTCTGTACCGATGCAGCACCCCTCTCCAGAATATCAACCAACTCCGATTTCACTATGTTCAAAAACAGAGACGTCTTGGCCCCAGGAGTAACATCAGCAGCTGTAGTATTGCAAGATTTGGGTGTCCACAATGGTGGTGACGATAGTAGTCCAGGAGTTTGTTCCTGGCTGCAACTCGCGGGGGGAGACTTGGTTTTTCTCAGATCCCTGGCTAGTTTTCAACGGGCGTCTTAGTGGGGTCCTTCGTTTTAGATGATTTGCTGAATGGGGGGTGGACTTATTGTGTTGAGTGGGGGGATTCATCTGTAGAATTGAGAGTTTTTAGAAAAGTTCTTTAAGCTTTGTAGCTTTTTCATCTATCATTTCCAACCAAGCAGCAAGAGGTCAAATGTAAGAATAAGTAATAGTTTGTCACGATTTTACGGAAAAAGTCAAAAGTATAGTTTGTCTGAAAAAAAAATATATATATATATATATATATATATATGGAAAAGTCATTGTGTACAATAGTATGTTGAAAAACAAAAACAAAAAAGAAAACTCAATTCATTACAAAATAATGAATATTTTACCAAGTTATAAAGTTTTGCATCCATTAAAGTGTAACTATAAGTATCTTTGTAGGAGAAAAAAATAAAAAATAATTTAAGTTACTTCCATAAAACTGGATTGTCTTACCTTTAAGAGTCACAGTCTTAAAGAAAATCTGTTCAGAAAAAGTACTTAACTTTCTACCAGTTGTAAAGTTGTCATACATAAAACTGTATCCAAAAAGTAAGTGAAAGACAACGGGAGAAAAATAATAAAACTTCCCCTTTTAGAGTCACAGTCTTTAAAAAAATACATTTTATTACAAAATAATTGACATTCTACCAGTTGCCAAATGTTCCTACATTAAAGTGTATCAAAAAAGTATCTTGGTAGCTGAAAATAACTAAAATATCAGAGAAAACCTACATTATTTAACTGTACAAGTGTTTTTAAAAGTGTTGCATACCTCAAAGTGTGTCAAAAAGTATCTTGACATGAGAAAAAAGCCAAAATCTGCCTTGTGTCAGTGAATAAGTGTTAAAATCACAAACTTATAGATAAGCTAGAGGCTATTTTAGATTTGTCTATTAGAGTTAAAGGGTTAAATAACATTTTCAACTGCTGTTCATAGTTACTGGATACATAACGAACCTCATCATTATCTCGATTTTCTACTTCCATTTTTATTTAACAGTGAAACGTCTTATTTTAGTACAGTCTAGTCAAAGGAGTTAATACTATTACTATATATGAAAGCAAAAATAAAACACATTTTCATTTGTTATGGTTGCTTAATTGAAAAACACACCATTCGCCACATTTTCAGAAAGACATATTACATTTGACCAAGTTAATGTCGTAGTGCATACAAGGTAATAGACTTAACGATTTGCACTGCTGCTTCTCTCCGCGTTTCATTTACAGTGATCGGTTTATCGTTCAATTCACATTGCCCAAGTAGATGTTTAGGGGTCTCTTGGAAGTAAATGAATGCATTTTTTATATCAGATAAGTGCATTAACATCACTTGCAAATTCTCTATCCTTTCACCCGCAACGATTATAATCTGCTTTGCTTCTTCTTCGGTTTCACCATTATTAGCTCTGAATGTAATCCTTTCTGGGGCTTGCTTTTGGTATTTGTTCAACACATTCGCAGCAGTCGGTTAGCGGTAGATGATCTATAAGATTATTATGATCCGGTAATGGCTCTACAACACTATCAGCATCCTCTATAGTTAGTTGAAATTTCTTCACTTTGTTCCTTTTTCTTTTCACCTTCCTTCTTTTTGTCTTTTTCCGTCCTATTGTCCCTTTTCTTTTCATTCGCAATCTGCGTTTGCTTTTCATTTTTCTTCTCCTTTTCATTTTGCTTTTTCTTTTTCTTCGGTTTTCTTTACTTTTGCTTTTCTTTTCTGCTAATTGTCGTTTGCGATCTTGGCGAGTAGTATGAGATATATTGTTTCTATAAAGGTTATCTATAATACCATCTTTTAAAGAAAGGTATTCTTCATATGTCATTTTATCATAGTCCTCTTTTGTCCTAAAGACCTTACACGGATATGATATAGAGGGAAGCTCTTCTTCGGGAACATCCTCTCCCTTACTTTGTAACATCCAGTCATTAAGCCCATATCCGTTATCCTGGTGATAATAAGGGTAGGCTACATCAGACTTGGTTTTTCTCAGATCCATGGCTAGTTTTCAACGGTCGTCTTAGCGGGGTCCTTAGTTTTGGATGATTTGCTGAGTGGGGTGGGACTTATTGCGTTGGGTGGGGGGAGTCATCTGTAGAAATGAGAGTTTCTTTCACCCGTATAATGTCCCTCGCTGTTTGACTCTTTTTAAAAAGTTATTTTTCATCTATCATTTTCAACCAAGCAGCATGAGGTCAAATTTAATAAGTAATAGTTTGTCACGATTTTACGGGAAAAAAGTCAGAGCGCAATGTCACATCTTAAAGACAGCTTGAACTGGATAGATGGTTAGTCTTTTTTCAAACATACCATATGTTCTGCATGTTAGTATATTTGGCCAGTCGGGTTAGGCCCTACTGCCCCACTCCCCAATAGGGAAGTCACGCTTTGGGAAGAGGTGTTTAATTTCACAGATCTGACTTAATTGTTGTTGTGATGGTTGAAGGAAGAGGGACGGGGGAGGAAAATTCAGAGGGTGAAGAAGCAGAAAGATAACTTGTTTGTAAAACGGACAGCACGTCAGTTTCAGGAAAGATGACACCGGTTTTATGCATGACATGCCAAATATCCTGAAGCCCTACACAGAAAAAGGTACAAGTATATTGTGTTGAAAATATCGCAAAAAGTCGTAATATTGTATAATGTATTAGTTGCATGTTGTATTTTGATAAAAATCACTGTATATTCAAAAATATAATGGAGAGAAAAAAACAAAATATCACAGTATGTTGAAAAATATGAAAAAGTAATGTTGTGTTAAAATAACATGAAAGAAATCAAAAGTAAAGCATCTAAAAACATATATTTAAAAAAGTAATGTTAGTCAAGTCAAGTTATCAAAACTGCATTGTTTCATCGAAACAGTGTTAAAATCACAAACTCTCCATTTAGAGTTTGATTCTTGAAGAAAACTCAATTCATTACAAATGAATGAATATTTTACCAAGTTATAAAGTTTTGCATCCATTAAAGTGTAACTATAAGTATCTTTGTAGGAGAAAAAACGAAAATCATTTAAGTTATTTCCAGAAAACTGGATTGTTTTACTAAAATCCCAAAGTGCCTTTAAGAGTCACAGTCTTAAAGAAAATCTGTTCGTCTTAGTGGGGGTCCTTAGTTTTGGATGATTTGCTAATTGGGGTGGGACTTATTGCGTTGAATGTCTGTATATTCAAAAATATAATGGAAAAAAGGAGAGAAAAAAACAAAATATCACAGTATGTTGAAAAATATTAAAAAAGTAATGTTAGTCAAGTCAAGTTATCAAAACTGCATTGTTTCATCGAAACAGTGTTGAAAATCACAAACTCTCCATTAGAGTTTGATTCTTGAAGAAAACTCAATTCGTTACAAATGAATGAATATTTGACCAAGTTATAAAGTTTTCCATACATAAACGTGTATCTTACAGTTCCTTTGCGAGAGAATTACGCACAAATCTGTCATATCAAAAACATTCTATTGCAGTATTTTATCTGTTTTATGTGCACTGTTGGAGGAGCCTGTGACCTATGTTTTTTCATTGACATATCTACACTGTAGCTGATGGGCATATGCCATAAAGCCTTGAAACTTGAAAACTTAAAATGATCAGAAACTGCATTGTCTCACTGAAAACAACTCTAAAGAAAACCCCATTCCAATAAAAGTTTTAGGTGACTAAGGCCCCGCTCACACGGGACCGTTTGCGTTTATGCACAGTATGCGTATTCAAAAAAGTCTTCCGTTCACATGCATTTGTTTCATTTAACGTGTCTGTTCAAACGAGGCCGCTGGAAACGCTGTAGTACATATGCCGGGACTGTAAGTGGCGCTGTAACTTCCGCCAAAATACACCAAAAGCAGCGAAGAAGAGCAGCCCCAGCAGCCCCCGCCGCAATGTTGCCATGGCTACCCTTCTGTTCATGCCCCGCCGTGTATTTAGCAACATGTAGTTCATGTAATTCTCCATGTCCACTTGTTGCTGATGGTTGTGGTAGAGGAGCTGTATATTTTTGTACTAATATCTGTAGCATGGTCAGTAGCAGTAGCACTAGCAGTAGCTACTGACAGGAGGAAGTGTGTGTGGTGATTGCTGGTATTCAGCGGGATATAGTAATTTCCTCAGCATATGGATAAATGCTACGGGGAAGTTAACTGAAAGAAACCGAATCTGTGGATATTGCATCGACCGACGTCTCCGTGGAGAGGACCCGCTCAGAAAAGAGAGATATTCTCTACAAACACCGGGTGAGATCCTCCTTTGTCAATATAATGGATCAATGCATGAAATCTGACTCTGTTTATTTTGTTTAAGGAGTATATTGGGCGTTAACTATTCTGGTTTGCCTTTTATAATATTATTTCATTCAAGAACCCCTTGTGCGTTTAATTAACACAGCTATTTTTGATAGTTGCTACAGCAATGAGCAGGAGAGGTTTTTTTTTTTTTTTTTCGCTATTTTTTCAGGAAATATTCATATAGAGGTGATTACACGGACTCGGTTGACCCCCCAGAGCGTTCGTTTGCAAATCTATCCACCTTGGGACCCGTTATCGTTTGTGGGGTCAGTTTCTATCGGCCTCGTGTAAATAATAGGGCTATACGCACGCGAAACTATGCAGATACAAGCAGTTTTCTCCTCGTGTAAACGGCGCCTTAGTGAATGAGAATTAACGGCTGATAGCAAGATCAGGAGGTGACAGGCAGGGGGGATGGGAGGGCGTGGGAGGGGGTGTGAGGGGAGACTCTTCTCTTTTCTCCATACCTGCAGCTATTTCTAATATTACCCCCACCCCGCCTCATATAACTTCATATAGGGATTATTTTATTAATGGAGTGATGTAATTAAACATAAAGAAAAAAACCAAATACCAGGGGGTCATTAAGATCTTTAATTTATTGTCAACCTCTTCAGAGAGACTTCGTTGCAGTTAATACTAGATTACCCCCTCCTTTCAATAAGAGAGCCCCTTACAGTTAGTAAAGTAATTAAACATTAGTTCACAATCCGTACAATTCAAGAGAGCATCCTTAGTTATTAGCACAACTCATATTTAAAAAAAAACGGTCTGGGTAGGAGGGGAATACGTGTATATGTGTGTGTGTGTGTGTGTGTGTGTGTGTGTGTGTGTGTGTGTGTGTGTGTGTGTGTGTGTGTGTGTGTGTGTGGAGGGAAATCTCTCCGGTCAGAATGATATCCCCTTTAGCACAATACCGCATCAGTTGCACCACTTTACTGCACCGTCTTTTAATAAGCAGGTAGTCATATCATTAGCTAGAACTAGCTAGATCTGATCGATATGGACATAAACGCGAGTAAAGTCTAATCTGACGGGAGAGACCAGCTGTTGCTGACGAGTCGACACGTAGCTCTGCATGATCCCCTGCAGCGGTGAGCGGAACAAAACACACGCTTCAGGTTAGAATATCACACGCAGCTATTTTAATTACCTCTCAAGCTACCTAAACTAGTTATAGATATGTTTAGTTTTACTGTCGGGTCACTCATTATTGGATCCGCGAGCTGCATGATACTGGCGTGTTGTCAGGAGAGGGGGAGAGCGCTCCGTTTATTATTCCCGTGTTATTGTAAATTACTGTACACGTTTGAATAGTTAATTCATCTACTATAATTAGTTTGTTTAATATCGAATCATATCAATTTGTTTCAAAAGCTCAATAAATAACATAGAAGACCTTTGACCGGCACTTTTCTAATTTTGTCCGTAAGATTTAAACTGTAACGGACATGTTGACCGGACAGGAGGGGGGAGGAGGAGGGGGGTGGGTTGAGAGGGGTGGGGGCTGAGAGGGGAGGGGGCTGAGAGGGGTGGGGGCGACAGGGCGGATGTGACACCTGTATGTGAGGGGGAGGGGGGTGGGCTGAGAGGGGTGGGGGCTACCGGGAGGATGTAACACCTGTACGCGATAACACCTCGAACAAAGGGGCTCATTAGCATATCAAAGGGGGGCTCATTAGCATAATTAGGGGGCGGGACTTAGAAGGTGTGACCTGTCACTTTTTTATGCATACTAATGTGATTGAAAGGGGATTGGTAATACTACTCCAAGGACCTCATATTATGTCTGTCATTAATGTTACATCACCTATTATAACAATTTTCTTTCCTTTTTTCTCTTCTCTTAACTGAATAGTCCTGTCTTTAAGTATAACCCAATGTAAAGTCCTTTTCCTGCACCATTTTAAGGCTTCAAAACAGGCATTTGTACTGTATGTGTTTGGAGAAATTACACAATCAATGGCCCAGAATTGTACTGTATAAACTATGAATCTTGTGGTACTTGAAGAAATACAGACTGGTTAAGCCGGCCAGGTTATATATATATATATATATATATATATATATATATATATATATATATATATATATATATATGCCTTTTTTGGAGCCCTTTTTTGCAATATTTATTAAAATGTCACTAGTTATTTAAACAAACCACTATCTGAGGATAATACAAGCAACAATAAAACGTCCTTTATCTAGAGAGCCATTGAAGCCCATGAAGAATTTTTCTTTCCACACATTTTTTCAACTGCTGTACCTGTTAGACCCCAAGCCTGTTTTTCAGATTTCAGGCTCGAAAATGACATGCCCAGAACAAATGACTATAACTTCACTTCTAAAAGGGTTAAATTAATCATCTTTTTTCTCAAAGCAAGGTTACATCTGTGAGATGGATGTAGAAGTGTCAGAATCAATATAGATGTTTCTGTGTCAGAGTGAATTCAGATGGAACATAGTAAAAAAGTGTAAATTCTTACCTCCGCCTAACAAAAAACCATTACTTATAGTGAAAACCACCCTTGAATGATGGGTTAGTAGCCTAAAAGCTTTAGGAATCCAAATTATAGCATATAATAAGTACCCTGTATCAAGATTGAGGCAAAACAAGTGAAAATTTACCTTTTTAGAGATATTTAGGGAAAAAAATTCCAGGCGGAATAAGCTTTGGTCACATTTGGGCACATCTGGTTCCATCAGTGCCATTTGACCTTTTTCAGGTACCAGACTGTAAAAATCATTTTATAACATTGAATCATCACTATAATTATTCATTCCATCAAAAAAAAAAAAAAAAAAATAAAAGAAATTATTGTAAAATTTAACCTGCTAATTATTGTCATGGATTTGAAAACTGATGTTGTTTATTTGCTATGTTCTGGCTGCTAGCTCAGTGAATTATTGCCTGCAGTGATGGGGTGTATACCCATGGAATCTGTGGAATCTCAGCTTTCAGATGATGTGTTGTTTGTGCAGAAAGTATAATTATAAATGATAATTTTTGTGAGTTATGAGCAGAAATAGCATTAGTCCGTATTTGCTAAGGGCTCATGAGCCGCGTTCACACCAAGTACTTTCCTGTACTTAGTTCCGGCACTAAGAGCCCTGGCGCTTTTAACCCCAGGGCACTTAGTACAGATCGCGTTCACACCGGAGTACTTTTCCCTGAGGGAAGATTACAAGTACAGTAGGTGGCGGTAAGCACCTTAAAGTTGTTTGCAATCCGCTACAAAACAAGAGAAGAAGAAAAACTTCCCGCGTATACTGTCTGTTGTTTACCTTCCGACCTCAGACATGATGGAGATGGAGTCGACTGGAGTTGTGCTGTTTGTGCTCATGTTATACAGCTTTGTAACTTCGTTAATGCGACCAGAGCCTGAGCCTATTAGGCGTCCGACAAAAATCCGGAGCCGCCACACGTCGAATGCTATAATCGCAAAGTTTCTTCAGCATCAAAGGCAGTTCAAAAGCTTTAGGAAAAGGATTGGCCGACGGAAAGCACACATGACTGCCATGTTTCACCGTAGGATGGCTGATACAGGATCTGTTTAATCGCCATGTCGGTTTTCTTTATTGCACTCTCAAGACATAACATTAAATAGAAATATTTTAAATGTAACTAAAGTGTCAGTTGTACATGTCAGTAAACATTGTCAATATAAAATAAAGTGTCAGTTGTACTATATAATAACAGTAATAATAATATAAAATAAACTGTCCCAGCTGTAGGGAGTCTCAGCAGCAAACCCACCTTTATTATATATCTTCCTGAGACCCACTGCATCCGTCAGCCATAAACACTATGCAAACATACATGTTAGTTTTGGCCCATAGTGGACTCCATGTTGTGTTGTGTGAAATGGGGGGGAATTAAAAGTTTAGGTCAAATAATATTTAAAATGATATAAATTATCATATTTGTGTATGTGCCGCTGCCATTCCCCCACAAGGTTGCAACATTGATGATAAATAAATGACAAATAAAGCTTTGCCAGTTTATAACCGATGAAACATGATGGTATCAGAATAATCACTTACATGTGATGTATAGGATGCTACACAGGTCACTAAAGATAAAGTGTCAGGAGAAATAAGCTTAATCGCCATGTCGGTTTTCTTTATTGCACTCTCAAGACATAACATTAAATAGAACAATTTTAAATGTAAATAAAGTGTCAGTTGTACATGTCAGTAAACATTATATATAAAATAAAGTCATAACAGTAATAACAATATAAAATAAACTGTCCCAGGTGTAGGGATATTCTCAGCAGCATACACACCTTAGTGCAACGTTGTGTGTCGTGTGTCAGTATTTACATTTACAAAAACTATACCAAATAAACTGTTATTAAATGCAGTTTGTCGCTCATCCTGCCGCTGCGCCGACGCTTCCTCATGGCGCAGCGCCCACACTTCATCCTGGTGCTGCTGGCGCTCCATCTGCTGCTTGAACACTTCTGCCTGGCGCTCCATCGAGGTGAGCATCTTGTCCTCCGTTTCCTGGGCCTTGGTGAACAGCACCATCTGATCTCCACACAGCGACTCATTCACCACGGCACGCCGGTCCTCCAACGCCTGGGCGGTGTCAAAGAAATTCGCATCCCGTGTCCGCTTTCCTAAGAGGGGAAAATAAGCAAGATACAAGATCTGTTTAGTCGCCATGTAGTTTTACAACATACTAGGAATGTTTTTTTGTATTTTCACAAATAGAATTAAGGTTTCACAAATCTGAAACTGTGTTCTAAAGAATCTTTTGACTCTCTGGGATAATCCAGTCCAGATTTGATAAGTCTAGGTATAGTGGTTTTAGATCAGGACCTGGTCTAATGTGGTCTAATGTGGTCTACATGTAAAAAAAGCACTGAAATCTCCCTTTTTTGTATTTTCACAAATAGAATTAAGGTTTCACAAATCTGAAACTGTGTTATAAAGAATGTTTGGCCTCTCTGGGATAATCCAGTCCAAATAAATCGGCTATGCAGCGATTCAAGAGGTTCAAACACGGAGGATTGTTCCTTTTTGAAGAGTGCTTCATGTATGCTTGAACTTTGTTTAATGTTGTTGAGGCAAGTTAAACATAAAATATGATGAATATTATGAAATAAACATGATTGTGAACATCAGTTCGATGCGTAACGTTCTTTCAAGACAAAGTTACAGTGTGTGTACCTTTGCGTTTGGTTGCTGGTAAGGAGGACGAGCTAGCGCTGTGATCTAGAATGCAAAGCTCGCTTGTTTCCAATCCCGAGAGTTGTCCATCCTCGCCTGAAACACACGATTAGTGCCATGAGTTAGTGAAGCAAATTACAGAAACACTGCACAGTTATTCACAAGTCAAAACGTTTTCAGAGCGGCCGAGAATATCTAGCTAGCTAGATGTAGCTAGCTCGGAGCCTAGCATGGCTAGCTTGATCTACTGAGCAAATAAAAGTACATCTGAGACCATTATTGTGCAGATTAAAACCCCAGTGCATGTAGTTGATTTTACCTTCGTCGTGGTAGTCATCGTTGGCCACTGAATCCGCCGTTTGTAGTCCTGCCTGAGTTTCTTTATTTTTAGCCGGTGGGGCTGTGCACAATTCCCAGGTCGAGTGAAAGCTACCGAACTGGCTTCAGTAGCATTCCCTGGGTCGCCTCCTCGGCGTAGATCTCCAGAAGCGCCGACACCTCCTCATCATTTCTTGATGCTTGCCATAACTGCTTTCAAAAACAAACACAACGCACGGAGCGTTGTGTTTTTGTAGCGAGGAAAATCAATGGCGTCTCCACACAACATTTTCAGAGTTGTACGGGCGTGGTTTGCAATTCGCCCAGCCAATCAGCACTGGGGCACTTTTGGAGCACTTTTCACCCACAGAAAAGTACGCTCTCTGAGCTGGCTCTAAAAATGGGGGTAAAAGTACCCGAGATTAAGTACGATTGTTGGTGTGAACGCGACATAAGGGGTACTCACGGAACTAAAATGCGAAAAGTACGGTGAAAGTACTCCGGTGTGAACGCGGCTATGGAAAGGCTTCTTGTGGGAATTATTATTATTATAATTTTTTTTTTTTTTCATATAGTCAGTTAGCTGAGTTTCTTCCCGTCAGCTGGGTGTGGAACATTAATAGTTTCATAAATGACACTTCAGAGATCACACTGGTGCTAGCAGATTTTCGGACCCTTCGGCGGGTCCTTGGGGTTTAACAGGTTTAATAAAGTTGCCACGTGTTTTCAAATTCAAGTTAAGGCACTATCTGTGCAGAACATTACAAATATTCTTCATTTGCAGTATTTTAAAAGTGTTCAGAAAGACTGCATCAATTATATGCTATATATATATATATGCTATATATATATATATATATATCTATATATATATATATAGATATATATATATAATATCAATATTAACTTCAACCAAAGTCAATTGAAATAGCGGGCAAAAATGGGTTAATTGCCATGGATGTGGTGTTTAATATAGTTTACGTTCAATTTTAACTATTTTAGGCAGAAAAACGTATATTGACCAAACCTTTTTTAATAATTTACTATAATTTAGAAAGGTTTTTGTGAGAAATCATTTCAAAAGTAAACATTTTATATTTAAATTGTTAAATTAAACAGAACATTATTAATTAATACATTTTTATAATTTTTTTTAATTATGAATCCATTAATTTTATTGTATTTCCTTGAGGCTGGGGATATCCAGCATGTGGTTCAACATGTAATACAAGTAAGTATATATGTACAACATGGAAAAGTAAATAAAATAAGTTTAATAGGAGGATGTGGATTTATTTTCTCTCACCTCCCACACAATCAAACAATCTATAATTTAGCTCTGACCTTCACAAAAACATTTTGTTGAATTGGACACATTTTTCGAAGCTCTATTGACTGACATGCGATGACTGGGACTGATGGAAGAATCTGAGAGGAATGAACTAGGAGCAGAGAAATAATCATATTTAAAAGACAGCAGCATCATAAGAGGCCAACAAGAGTCACAAGGGTGTGTCACTTTGCTGAAGGATATTTGTGACCAGCTCTCCAGGCCAGACTCTAAAGACTTTCCAAGGGGTAAAATGCTGCTGCTGGAGTACTGAGTGGAAGTATTGCTGATATCATGTCTACCATCCTCTTAAAGTACTCTGTCCAACAATATCAGTCTCATGAGAAAGGTGTTTTAACGCTTATTCAAAATAGCAGAGAAACATGCATTATTGTACTCAGGAGGGGACATTGACAGAGGATTACTCAAAAAGTACACAGTAAAAGTACTTCATAGTACTTGTGGGACTAGTACTGAGTCCAACAGTGTCAATCTCACGAAGAACTAATGGCAACAAATAATTTTTTCCCTCATCAAACTTAGCAGAAGTGGCTTGATTTTGTTCTCAGGAGGGGACTTTGACAGAGGATTAAAAAAAAAAACACACACTAGAAGTACTTCAATGTATTGTGAGGTGTAATAATACTGAGTCCAGCAGTCTCAATATCATTAAGAACTTATGGTAAAATTGTCTTTTTATCACGCATTATGTACTACGGAGGGGACTCTGACAGAGGATTACACACAAAGTACACAGTAAAAGTACTTCATTTTATTTCTGGTAGCAGTCAACTAGTACTGAGTCCAACAGTATCAGTTTTATTAAGAACTTGTGGTAACAAATATTTGTATCACTCATTGAAAGAGCAGGAAAGAAAATGAAGAGCAGCTGATTTGAAAAGACAAACTCGAGAGACGGCTGAGTGACCGCAGTGCAGAATCGCTGTATAGTTTAAATCTCCTTACAATGTTGTCCATTTTACCCATAGGCTTATTATATTTACAGCCCTTAATAACATTCATTTTCTGGGCTCAATGTGTGTCTTGGCTGTTTTCGTTGTGATCGCTAAATTCACCTTATAATATTATCACTATAACACTGACCCAGATCGCTGGATCGCTAGAAACACCTGCCATCAGACTGGCAAGGGCTGTTCCATGCTCTGCTCAACCTCCCGCCTTCCCAATGGACTCAGTAGCGCCCCCTGCTGCCATGGAGCATGCTTGAGTGAGCATGTGTGAGTGTGTTTGAGCACAACCAAGGCGGAATATTACTGCCAAATGTCACGTGAGTGAGTCACGTGACTTTTGGCAGTAATATTCCGCCGTGAGAAGAAAAAGTTTTGTACTTGTAAAAAAAAGTTGTGTACTTGTAAAACCAATGCTGAATTTGTCTCTGAAACATGATTTATTCGAAAAATGTTATGTGTTTGTTTGATAGATACGTTTTTTCTTTTCAAAACTAAATGCATTAGTTTGTAGATGGTGTTTTGTATTTGCAAACCACATTGTGTTTGTTAGTGAATCATGAGGCATTTGTAAAACCTGTTTAGTTTGTTTGTGGAGTTATGGCAGGAAATTAGCTCCATATGAACATCTTTGCCACATTAAGGTAGCGGGCCTTCTATATGCAAAACTGTCATAAAACATTGCAGTTTGAAGTTAACATGCTGACTACCTTCAGCAAGTGGAAAAGAAGTGAAAGCTCCTTTGTGCGGGATCACACTAAGCAAAGCCCCAACGATGTTTCTTCAAAAATTCAAGGTAGCATTGGAAGAGAAATTGATTAAAGTTATTATTTTTGGGATGACTTCATTTTTGTGGACACTTTGTCGCACTATTCTGACTTGTATATGCATCCTTCAATAGTGGCTAGTATCAAAAAAATAAAAAAAATATGGACTTTTATTAATCCCCGTGGGGAAATTGTTTCTCTGCATTTGACCCATCCTAGTGTCAGGAGCAGTGGGCTGCCATTTTGAACGGCGCCCGGGGAGCAGTGTAGGGAACGGTGCCTTGCTCAGGGACACCTCGGTAGCACTTGGTCTTGCCGGGAATTGAACTGGTGACCTTTTCTAAAAAGTATATGGCTGTTTCCTAGAGATACTATGTACAAGTACTGATCTGTTACAAACCGTACTATGACGCTCTCCCTGCAGAGATCCACAACATCCCCACGCTTCACGCCTTTATAAGGGCCCTCAAGTCCAGGCTGAAGACTTTTATTTTTGCCGCTGCTTTTAATTGAACTATTCATATCTTTAACTGCACTGTAACTTTTATCCATGTATTTTTTCTTTTAATGTTTATTTTATTATCTTTTCTTTTTAATGACTGATTTTAAATGCCATTTTCTTAATGTCTTCCAGTTTTGTAAAGCACTTTGAATTGCCTTGTGTTGAAAGGTGCTATATAAATAAACTTGCCTTGCCTTGCCTTGCCTTGCCTTGCCTCAAGTCCCACCTCTCTGCCAAGGCCTTCGACTGTTTGTCTGACTGTTTGTCTGACTGTTTGTCTGACTGTTTGTCTGACTGTTTTTTCTGTAAAGCGACCTTTGGTCCCCTGAAAGGCGCTATATAAATCGAAGTTATTATTATTATTATTATTATTATTGTTATCAGGAAGAATTGCATGCTATATTGAAATGTATGCTGAGCTGTTTTTTGAGAGAGTCTTTTGTTCTTATTAAACTAACTTATCCTATATTTTGATTTGACTTTACTGATTGCTTTGTTGGCTTTCATGTGTATTACCGTGTGTTTGTACGGTTCAACTGTTTTATCTTGGTTTTAGTTGTTTTTGGCTGCTTTCCAAAGCAAATAATAATAATGATTATCTCAACAAAACAAAAAAAATCAAAGTTATACTTACCACATCTAGAATTGCCAGAAGTGACATTTGGAGAAAGACCTGTGTTGTTTCCCTGTAGTCTTTGACAGGTCGGATCATTGAGCGCAGCTCCTTGGTTTTGGTCAGGTTCAGGTGGGTTAGAATATCTTGATAGGAGAAGTTACTTTCTATTGGGAGGACATCAAGACAATATCTCTATCAGAGAGTTACTTATTCATAGGAACAACTCTCTCAGAGAGCAGACCCGGAGGTAGAGAGCAGAAAGAGAGGAGCGGATGGAGAGCAGAGAGAGGAGAGCGAAGATGACAGAGAAGAGATAAAAGAGAGAGACGCGAGCGAGAAGAGAGAGAGCGCTCGCTCTCTCCTATGCTATACTCTATCATCTCTCTCTCACTTCGTCTATTCTTCTCTCTCTCTCTCTCTCTCTCTCTCTCTCTCTCTCTCTCTCTCTCTCTCTCTCTCTCTTCCCTTAAACTTATCCAGTGCTGTACAGTATTCACATGGAGATAAGCCCCGAATATTCGCATCGCTCTAATCGCTCGAGTTTCACCGCGGCTGTCAGCTGTGTTTACTCCTGTCATTCAAACAGGACGCGCTGGAGAGGGGGCGGGACTTATATCCATGCAAATACTATGGTAGATACCAACTACAACAAAATGAACATATTTTACGGTGATTTAATTGTGATACACCTTTCAAAATGATGCCGAAGTAACAACATACTGATAGCGGTTAGTAAAAACCATGAATTAATGCTTTGACAAGACGGCAGGCGAAACACCTTCAAAAGTGCGTGTTTTCTGAATCGAGATCGGATCGATCAGGCTAAGCTAACCTGTACACTGCAAAAACAGCCCTTCCAAAAACAAGCAAAAATATTCTTGAATCTAGTCGGATGTTCCTGTACCAAGCAAAACAATCTGCCAATGGGGTGAGCCAAATTAGCTTGGCTAGAATTCTTAAAACTAGAATTAAAATCTAGCAACTGAAAGACGGTAATGGGCCTTGAAACTAGACTTAAAATTAGTGTTTTGGTTGAGTTGACTAAGAATGTATTTCTTAAATTAAGATTTATAATTAGCAAAGAAAGCTTACAATAATAATCATTGGCTTTAATTGACTCAATATATGAGTGACTTTGTCTTAAACTTAGAATGTAAATCTTAAATTAAGTTTAAAAATCAGCAAATAAAGCTTACAATAAGAATTAAATTCTTTAATTGGCATAATATATAAGTGCATTTGTCTTAAATTAAGACAGCGGGAACATTCTTATTGTTGGTGTGTGTGTGTGTTGTGTGTGCAGTTACATTACATGTTACTTGTTAGATGCTTTTATCCAAAGCGACTAACATACTCAATACTGTGGACAATCCCAACAGGAGCACTTTGGGGTGAAGTGTCTTGCCCAGGGACACAACGACATGCTGACTGCAGTGGGGTTTGAACCTGTGCTCCCCTGATCACAACACCAACAAACTATACCACTGCGCCACATGCCTCCAGTTGTCTCAATGACAATGTGAAAAGTGAATAGACAGCTCTCGACAATGAATAAATATATATAATTTTCAGGGTTCGTACGGGTGCTGGAAATCCTTGAAAATGCTTGAAATTGTACGAGGTGTTTTCAAGGTTTGAAAAGTGCTTGAATTTTGGGAATGGTGCTTGAATTTGGGATAAAGTGCTTGAAATTGTAAATCCTTTACTTCGCTTTTTAGATTAAAAGAAAATAAAGAAGTCGGAGCGCCTTAATTGCTTCGCTTTTACATAAAACAGCCCCGCTCCGGCCTTCCCGCGCTATGCGCGTGACCTGCAAGTGTTTTTGTTACGTGTGACCTGGACATTCTGATGAGAGTGATAGATGACAGTATGCCAGGAGGTTGCAGTTACAACGAGCGCTGGCTAGCAGAAGACAAATACAAGCCATGGCTAAAACGAGGGTCAATCCCACGAGTAGCCTCCTGCAAAGTTTGCAAAAAATAACGATGCGAGAGTCTGCGCTGACGAGCCACATGAAAGGTACGCCGTAGTAGAGCATTTTAGATTAGGCTAACGTTGCATGTTACGTTTGTTTAAGCTAACGTTAGCAAGCTGAATAGCGAACTCGATGAGGGATAATAATAATTGCAGGGGACAATCATTTCAGAGGAGCATACCTACGTTAATATGTGCGTTACAGTCGCTATCCTGTGGTGTTCAGAGGATGAAGCACTCACTGTTGTAATTCAACCCAGTCTCACGGCATTTCGTGTTATAGTCACGAAATATAATCTATTGATTCGACACAGAGTGATTTTAAAAGAAATGTATTTCTACTGGTAGTATGTTTCGTGCCTAAACCAAATGTGACTTGCTCTATCGAAATCAGTCACATTGACCCAAAGACACATTTTTGTTTGTATTACTGGTCTGGGGGAAGCTCGCGAGTGTGTGTGTATTTTTGTGTTTGTGTGTATTGTGTTTTGAAGTAAAAAGATATGATTCTAGACTGTATTGAAGTAAACATGTATTATTTTGAATTGTATTTTAGTGAACATGTATTGTTTGAACTGTTTTAAGTAATCCCATATATAATGTCTTCTCACTTACAACTCACTGACCCAGAGATCCTGTTTCACACCCACACAGCTCCTTTTCACCAGAGTGCACATACACATGTTCTTTTCAAGGTTCTTATGGACATCATTATATTTGTGCACAAGGTTTAATTGTATGAGAAAGAATAGTTTATGTGAAAGATCCCATGGGAAAGTAAGGGAGTGTATATCGGGGCAGAGATAAGATTGACTTTGACCTTGTGGAACCTTAGAATCTCACGTTCTGGTCAGAACTCTGATTCGCTGTATTGAACCCGACCAGAAGTGAATCCAACCAGTAAAAACACCTGGGGGATGTGAGCAGCTCACACAGCTCCTCCTCACGGACTCTCTAATTCGCTTCGGAGTAAAATGGGAAGGAAAAAGTCAACACATCTTCGCCCCAAAATATGAATATGAATACTGTTGTTTTTGTATGTAAAATGCTTCTGGTTTGCTGAAGGCTGGTCTAGAGATGTGTAAACCGCATCCCAAACCTGAAGTCTGTACTTCTCGTTTCCTGAAGGCTGGTCTGTCTACCTGTAAACCGCATCACAAACCTGAAGTCCGGAGTACTCTGTATAACTTGTATACGTGTTCTATTCCCTACCAGTAAACTCAGATAATTGTTATAACTTTTGATTCCGGTGTTTTCAATTCCTTTCTTTATTAAATAGAGATCAGCCTCATTCAACAAACGGCGCGGAGGGGGGGCTATCAGCCACCAGATAGGTGTTCTGCTCCAACAGTTTGTGTAGCGGGGAAACACTGACAAGAAACACCGGCTGTTGTTATGCCTGCTGTGACATTAAGTTACTCCGTTCTCCGCTTGTAATTATGCCGTTACAAGCTTCAAAGTTGTATTTATCATCTGAATTTGCGGAAACAAGTTTAATATTCTGAAAGCCAATACTTTGTTTATTTGAAAACAGATGAAAACAAACTGTCCCGGACCCTGTTGTGTTATCTATGATTACTATACGCCTTTACTTCATAATTTCAGCCGGAGGGAGGGGGGGCGGCGCTGCGGAAGAGCAGGGTGCGAGTTGAGAGGTGCCTCTTCTTCCCTTTGCAAGCTTAAAACATTTATTTATCATGAGATTTTGGCAATAACAGTTTCATATTCTGAAAGCCAAGACTTTGTTTATTTAAAATCAAACAAAACACCCAAACCCTGAAAATCTAGTTTTTTTACACAAATCCACGTTTATTTTTTAAATGACCCGTTGCGACTTTTGACTGATTTCGATAGAGCGGGTCACAAATAATAACTATTAGAAGGAAAAAAAATATATACAGATTTCAGTATTCTGAGGCTCTGAGCCCCATTTCTTTTCCTCACAGATGGCAAAAAAAGCCCGACATTATACGATTTAAAATAAAAACAATAATCGAGTTTTTATGAACCCCACAGCTTCTGGTCTTCCAAGACCCGACCGGACAAGACGCAGGCACGAAACACACTACCAATATAAATACATTGCTTTTAAAATCGTTCTGTGTGACACGAAAAAAAGGGGAAAATCGTGTTGGTGAACACGAATCAATAAATTACATTTATTTCGTGAAAATATAGTTAAAGTAGCGACAGTAAAAGTAGTCATTGTGCAGATTGGTCCATTTCAGAATAATATATATGATATGTTTTATAATGATTGAGCATTAAAGTGTTATCAAAGCAGGTAAAGGTGCAGCTAGTTTGAATGACTTTGTATACTGCAGGGTTGCTTGTGAATTTACTCCAGGTGGAACTAAAGTCTGATTTAACACTTGATTATATTTCACATCATTCATCCACATCTGTAAAGTAACTAAAGGTATTACATACATGTAGTGGAGTAAAAGTACACCATTTACCTCTGACTTATGTTTACTGCCAACCTAAAAGTACCTCAAAAATAGTAATCAATAATGTATTGAAAAGTGATTTGGCTGATTGTTTTATATTGGCTCAGCCAGGTTATATGGGATGCCCAGTCTACGTACAGATGGGTCACTCATTTTGAAATATTAAACTTAGTTTTCTTTTCTTTAATTTTTCATCCTCATGTAGAATGCTATTATGAAACACACATTTGGTTGTTTATAGCATAAAGAACATCTGATTTAATGTGAGGTAGGGAAATAATCATTTGAGTATAAGTATGTGTATATAAATATGTCATTTACAACAGCTGTAAGATGCTTGAAAAGCTTGAAAATGCACCTTGAAAATGCTTGAAAAGTGTTGAATTTGACTTTGGAAAAGGTGTAAGAACCCTGAATTTGTTTAGAGCGTTGGTTTCATTGCTTTTAAATTGTCTATTGTTTTTACTTGTACTTGTTTTATGGTATGTGAGCTGTGCTGTGTTATTTGTTGTATGTTTTGTTTTGTTTATCTGACTGTACAGCACTTTGGTCTGGAGGTTTAAAGTGCTCTATAAATAAAGCTGTGTTGTATTATATTGTATATCCTCAATTGTTAAGCCACTAAATCATATCATTAATATTGCTACCAATCAAGGGAGTTTTCCCAATCAATGGAAGCCTGCTGTTGTGGTCCCGCTATTCAAAGGTGGTGACCCTCTCATGACATCCAACTACAAGCCCATCAGTATCTTACCCATAGTATCCAAGGTATTTGAAAAACGGATTGCCAGACAAATCATCAATCATCTCAACAACAGCTCCTTTCCACTGCATCCAATGCAATTTGGATTCAGGGCCAACCACTCAGAAACAGCGACATGCTTCTTCGTAGAGAAAGTAAAGGCATCAATGGACAGGGTTGGGGGGGCCATGTTCCTTGATTTACGGAAAGCTTTTGGCACTGTTAATCATAACATCGTATTGCAAAAAATGCTCAACTTAAATGTTTCTATAGAATTCACCAACCTCTTTAAATTGTATCTTTCATCCCGCTCCCAATGTGTTAAAATTGAGAACCATAAGTCTAGTGCGCTATGTCTGTCAACTGGAGTATCGCAGGGCTCTGTATTGGGCCCAATCCTGTTTAGCATGTACATCAATGATCTGCCTTCTGTGTGTGGACAATGTGATGTATTAATGTATGCTGATGATACTGTTGTTTTTACTCATGGCAAAACCGCAGAAGAGGCTGCTACCAAGGTCACTGATGTCTTGGTGAATATTACATCCTGGCTTAACAATAATTGTTTGCAACCAAATATTTCAAAGACAGTGTATGTTCTTCTCCAAGGGCCACAGCATTGTTACAGAACAAGATGTTTTCTTCTCTGGAAGGAGACTACAGGTTGTCTCAGAGTCTAAGTACTTAGGAATACACATTGACACAAACCTCAGTTTCAAAACCCACATCAAAAAGGTCTGCAATAAAGTGAAGTTCAATCTGTCAAATTTCAGATACATTAGAAACTTCCTATCAACTGCAGCAGCAGAGCTATACCTTCACTCAATGGTCCTCTCCCACATCAACTACTGTCTGATAAGCTACTCTAATGCACACTCTACAGCTCTAAAACCACTGGAATCACTGTATAAACAAGCACTCAGAACACTGGACAAAAAGCCATTCCGGTATCATCATTGCCACATTGTTAAAAAGTTTAATCTGTTCGGCTGGGAAAATCTCATAGTTTACAAAAACGTCTGCTTAGTTTATAAGAGCACTCGTGGGTTGGCTCCTCCTCCTCTGGCTGGCTGCATCAGCCTAAAGCCCACCTCAACCAGGGCTAGAGGTGCGGCTAGGGGAGACTGCACCATCCCATTTAGGAAGAGTGCATTCAGCCAGGCTGTCTTTTCATTCCACGCATCCCATCAATGGAATTCACTACCACCATCTATAAGAGAGTCCTCATCCTACTACTCATTCAAACACAGTGTTAAAAAGTGGCTCATTGAAAACCAACAGTGTCAGCACTGATGTGTGTGTGTTAGGGATGTGCATCTCCATCACTGAGGCCGATACGATGCGCATCTCGATACGCTACCAACGATACAATACATTAACGATACCTTTGAAACACCAGGCGATACGATACGATACGATTCACCCCTGTTGCGATATAGTTCGATACGATTTGATTCAACATTATGCGATACGGGACGATACGATGTGATTCAACACGATGCAAAATAATGATACAATTCATTATGGTAGGACAGAGGATTTTGTTTTATTCCTTATATGCAGCAAATCATACATTAACAAAAAAGTGCTTCACATATTTGCTTCTCTCTACTAGTACTGCACATCCCATCATGCTGTTTCTTTTTTACCTTAAAAAAAAAAAAACACTTGGACCTTTCATAAACTGGCCTTTTCACAAGTGTAGTAGTGTTCTCTGTCTCCAGAGTACAGTTCAATTTTATAACACCTCACAGTTAAACAATTTAAGGATGCCCAGGATTAACAATGTGCAAATAACAACTACCATAGTGCAATGCACATACAACTGCCAGCCTGATGTGCTTAACTCACCAGTGAGCAGAAAGCAGTGGTTTCTATAGGAACAATAAAGAAAATAACCTTTCACAAACAGGTATTTCATAACTGCTTACAATTGTAAGGAAGCCTGTGACTGCCAGTCACAGGCTGTTGTAAACTAAACACCACTCTCACTGACAGAACACCTCACTGAGTGATTGAACTCATATGTCTAACTTTCAGGTTTCTCTTTTCAGCCGCAGACCCCATGTTGCCTCTATGTGCGTTGCTAAGTTCCTCGTACTACTTGTGTACTTTAAAGCCGCACGGCATCGTTTACAATTTGCGAGCGATTTTTCAAGTTGTCCGTCTTCAACCCAAACTGTAGCCGATGTGCACTCTTTCAACCGGTGCACTCGCATCTTGAACGTTTATGCCGGTGCACCGATGCGAATCGGTGAATCTTAACATCCCTAGTGTGTGTGTGTGTGTGTGGTGTGTGTGTGTGTGTGTGTGTGTGTGTGTGTGTGTGTGTGTGTGTGTGTGTGTGTGTGTGTGTGTGTGTGTGTGTGTGTGTGTGTGTGTGTGTGTGTGAGGGTGTAGGTGTTAGTATGAGTGCGTATTGTGAATGTTTTCTTTATTATCATGACTTGCTCCTTACCTGTATTCAGTGATGTCGTCTATTGTAAATATGTACATTTTTTTTGTATAACAATGTCGTGGTATTTTAATTCTTGCTTGTAGGATGCCTATCACCATCTGGCAAAGGGACTATCGGTGAAAACTAGCCTTTTGGCTCATTCGAGTACTTTTACATGTTTTTAATATGTTGATTAATGTACACTGTTTTAAATAAATCAATTCAATTCAATATATGAAATGTAAAATTGGTGTAATTTCATCAGATTCTTAAATTGAAAAGTTGTTTGACGGTTTATTTCTTAAAATAAGAAAAAATAAATCTGTTCCATGCTGCAAAAAAGGAATTTTAAGATAGTAAAAAAACTTGTTTCTGGGAAACAATTCTTATTTTTCGTCTAAAAAGTCAAATAATCTTGTTAAGAATGTTTTGCTTAAGAAAAGTAGTCTTACTTTGAGAAAATATATCTTACTTTTTTTTCCGGCATGCCGGGAATGTATGCAAACCAATACTTTAACTTGTTACTGGTTAATTCTAGCTCAATATAAGATAGCATTTTTTAATAAGAAAAAGTAAGATATATTTTCTCAAAGTAAGAATACTTTTCTTAAGCAAAACATTCTCAACCAGATTATCTGACTTTTTAGACGAAAAATAAGAATTGTTTCCAAGAAACAAGTTTTTTTTACATTCTTAAAATTCCTTTTTTGCAGTGTAGCTGCTCCGTCCAAACTCACAACAACGTCAAACAGGTAATACGTGGCGCTGTCCGGTGCTGACCAATCACCAAGCGTAATTTCTTGACTGGCAGCAAAACAATCAATCACAGCAGTGCTTCTCCGGCTGGCTCTGTCCAATCATAAACAAGAAGTGTTCTCCCTAAAGGAATACCCTTTCCGTAATTTTCTGAAATGTTGTAGTGTTTTGTGAAATGTTGTTTTGACTTGCACTTCAGGGCCACCGTACGTCTGTGTTCAAATTAATGTTGCATTATTACAGCCATAAACAATTGTCCTTTAGCTGTAAAATCAGTTTTAAACACATTAACCATTACTGGTTTCGATTATGATTTTGTTGAAATAGACCGACACAATCACACACAAATACACAGAGAAAAGTAAACTGTACACACTATTTTTTTTCCCTTTTCAACCCGTTATTACTTGACACTTCACTCATGTCAACAAAGCACTTTGAATTGAATATACTGCAGGTTTTGTGTGTTTCCTGAACACTGAACTCACCCTGGCTGACCACCACCAACACCATGAGAGCGAGAACCACAGTCTTCATGTTTTCACCAGTCTGTACACAAATCTGTGTATGGAAAAAAGCAAAGGGGAAAAGTGTGACAAATTAAAAGCTACTTTTAAGTTGAAGCATTTCAATAAATGCACATTTGAAAAGAGAACTCAAAGATATCTAACCTTGTATTGTCCCACTGCGTTGTTGATTCTTCTGATCTGTGCTGCCAGGCTGCAAGTTTAGGACTTGTTGAGCAACTGAATCCATCCAGCGTCAATGAAGCCTTTACTTACGGGCTCCAGGGTTAAGAGTGATGCTGCCACAGACTTGATTCAAACAAGTCTCCACAGGACCTGGACACGTCTTGGAGGTGCCTGCACATTAACACTTCAACGCTTCACCTGGAAACATTTACAAATAATGTCAAACCATTGTAAAGAATGTACAAACCACAAATGATTGTTCTTCTGTTTTAACCAGATGTACTGTAATCCTCATTTTGTAGATGAAGAGTTGTTCATTTGGACAATAGAAAACACACAAACATAACGAAGATCAAATAAATCACATACGTCTATTAACAGATAGAAAGTCAGAAAATAATGAGACTTCAAAACATGGATGGCAAACTATATGATCATGGCATGATTTAAACAGTGATGCAAATTAGGATGAAACATAAACAAAGCAAAACAAAGACAGATAATGGTGTGTAAGAGTGTGTGTTCAGTATATGTGTGTATGCAAAAGGGATCATGAATCAGAATGAAAATGGACAAGTAAGACATTAAGCGTTTGAAAGAGCATATTTAGAGTAGTTAGCTGCAGTTGTAAGTGTTTCCTGAACACTGAACTCACCCTGGCTGACCACCACCAACACCACGAGAGCCAGAATCACAGTCTTCATGTGTTCACGTGTCTGTAGACCAGTGTCTGTTTAGAAAAAGCAAAGGTGGATAAGCTTGAGAAATCAAATGCAATATTTATGGACACACATTAGTCATGCACATTTGAAAAAAGACATCCCACCTTATATTGTCCTGCTGCGGTGTTGATTCTTCAGATGTGTGCTGCCAGAGTGTCAGACTCCTTTTTATTTGGACTTGTTGAGCAATTGATTCAAATCCAGTGTATCATTAACTCTAAAATGTGTTCTTATTTGCAAACAAAGCAACTTATCAAGGCCAGATGTGGATGCTACAATCCCAATGAACCCGCTAATCAACCAGGAAAATATCTAAATATTACAATTCTCATATTTTAATATTGCTCATGTAAGCCTTACATAGTCTGAGTTATTCAGATGAACGTAGTTTAACTGGATGAAGACACCTGTGAAGCACATCTAGAACAACTTGGCAAACAAGTCAAATTTGGCCCCCTATCATTTGTATGTTGATATAGCAGCATCATTTTATCTTAAAAACATCAACAGATCACACCAAAAATGATAAAGACAGTTTGAAAGTTCATGAATCATTTCTGAACCTTTTGATTGTCAACAGATTTCCAGTGCAAAGTGTATTTACTGGATTATTTCCAAGAGGCGTGCCTGAACACTGTTTTGCAACAGCAACACACTTGAAAGAAAATGATCAGACAAACAAGGCAACGTTACATTGGGACTTTAGATAAAGCAAAACTATAGAAAACAACAAAGCACAAGCTACAGTTTAACATTCTGGCAGTCCCTCATATTAAAACAGTTTGTTGTTTCCACCTGACTTGAAAGCTTAATTAGGAATTGGGCGGAAAATGTGCCTTAAGCCTAACTGCCTGTATAACATCTTACAACATGTCTCTGCAAAGAAAAAAAAGGGTGGAAGTTTGAGATCAGAAAACGTATTGTTGTATTCTGTTTCATAAACCACATATCAGAAAAACGTTAAGATATCACACCTGGTAAATAGCTTAGCAGAGAACTAACATTCACTTTGAAATCCTGTAAACACGTGACGCACAAGTTGTCCTAAAAACAAAACAGTTTCCCCGTTGATTTGGCACACTGTCCTTCATAGGGCAGTATACTGTACAAAGTTAAAATATAGGTAACACTTTATTTTGATAGTCCATAGTTAACACTCTATAAGTCATCAGTTGACATTCAACAACACTGTTTCAACAGACAAGTAACATGCATTTAACTAACTGCCAGTAGAATATAAGGTACATCTCAAGTGTTGATCTATAGATTTTACAAAAAGTGTCTGTTAACGGTCAACATATTTTTTGCAACAGGTTATTAACCGATATTCAACCTTACTATCTGTAGATTGTGTCAACATCTTCAAAATTGACAATCAACTACTCAAAATCAATCTGTCAGTTGAAGGTCAACAGGGTCATGTCGACTATCTGTTGATAATCTGTTGAGAGTCAAGATGTCAACTAAAGATTACATTAAGCATTAGTTGATGATCAACAGATAAGCAACTTTAGAGTTTAGTTGACTATCTGTTGATCGTCAACTAATCCATAGTTGACTATCAGTATACTTTTAGTAGGCATTCTCCACTAAGCGTTTGTCGGCATGTGTTAGGACTATCCAATTAAAGTGAAAAACAGTTGAGAACAGTAGAAAGTCTATCAACAGAATCCACTAATTATATGCAACAGACATGGGAATAAAGCGAAATGTTTTGCACAACTGATCACGAACACTGGATAACTGAAGTCAATACCAGGCTATAAAGCACAGTAAAACAAACAGTATATGCAGCATATCAGAGATAGAAAGCTTTTTTATTTTAAGAATATACTACAAATATAGTAAAAACACTGAACAGTTGTGAAATGATCAAAAATAAAGTTTGAAACACATTATCTACCAGCTGGTAGTCAATACCAGGCAAACGGAAATAAATCACTGCACTGCAGATTTGAACAGTGTAATAACTATAAATAAAATAAACAACGAAACTTGACCAACAGAAGAACATTAAATTATTGATCTACCCTGAGGCCAAGGTCAACCGTTAAAGGTATAATATGTAGGAATTTCCTATAAAACAATGTATAGATATATATATATATATATATATATATATATATATATATATATGATCCACTACAAGTGTGTGATGGTGTCTGTATCTACAGAGACCCTGCCCTCTGCCTGTATTTTCTCTTCTCCTTTTATTTTGCTGTGTTCAGGACGTTTATGGGCGTCAGCAAAGAGCCTTTGGGTCCAATGTGTGGGTCTAGCCCCCAGCCAATTACCAGGGTGTGCAGCTCCATCAGTAAACAACAGTAATTAGGCTACAGAAAGGTCCTAAACTGATCCGTGGTTACCATCCCTTATGTCCTTGATAAGTCTTCCAAGTACACCATGTTTATATGTTCTTGCTAACCAGTAGGTCCACTCTATGAAGGAGAGCTGTTTTTTTACGGTTTTCTCAGAACGATTTCCCCGCATACGCCAAACTTCCCTCTTGTATGTCTGCCATGCTCTCTCAATATTTTGAGTATGTAGTCCTGTTTGTGGATCAACATCATTCTGGCTGTGGTTGACCCTGACATGCCAGTAGCCCTCCTGGGAAAGACTGGCATATGCTCTCCACTCATCACTCACAACAAGACTTTGAGGCTTGATATGCTTCTTGATGATGGGAACAAGGGTCTTCTTGTTTCTTCTCTTTACTAGGCGAAGAATGGGACGTCTGCTTGCAGCTTTGATCTCGAGTATACCAAACACCCACGATCTCTTTCTTTTCCAGGTGTTACCAAAGCGTCCTCTTCCATACTACCAAAAAACAGTGTGAACATTATTACAAAATAATCTCTTGACTTTATGTTTAATCAATCTATTGTTAGTCAGGTGTAATTACCTTTTCATTGAAATCTGTTTTAAATGTTATGTTTATGCATGGTTTTTGTTGTGTGATTTCCTGTTTTGCTCCTTTTACCCCTCACTACTCTGTCTCTCCTTCTCTGCAGGGCTGGTGTGTGACAGGGGGCGTGGCTGGTATTCTCCTGGCTGCAGATGAGGCACACCTGTTCCCATTCAGATAATCACCTGCTCTTTAAGAGCCTGGCCCTCACCTCACTTCTCTGCCAGAGAATTAAATGCTGTTCAACGATCCAGAGTGCCTTTCTGCAGCCTTGAGTTTTGTTTTGTTTCTTTGCAGTTTTTGAGCTACTTTTCGAGTATAGCCTGGGACGTTTCCCTCTGCTTTGTTTTTGGACCTTTCTGCAGCCAGCCAGCTCCCTGTTTTCAGTACCTGCCTTGGCCTATTATTTATTAAACACCTTGAGCTTAACTTGTGTCTGTCTCTGCTTTGGGGTCCAAGAATCCATAAGTCACATTAAATTCCTTAAAACACAGTAAACATGCTTACAAAATGATTTACTGGAAAGGGATAATCTTCTCAAGGTCTAACCCTAAGGTTATCTTTTTTCTCCTCGACAGTTCATGAATTTATGCTTTTATTTGTGTCACTATGACCACATTAGGAACCAGAAAATCTTGACTGAAATTGATTGAAAACAATTACCAAATCTTGTGACACTGCAATGCAATTCAATTTAGTCTTGACTCTGGCTTTGTGTGAATATTTAGTTATTTATTCATTATCTATGTAATGTTTGAGTTAGGAACACCTGTTCCTGTTTTATTTGACTAATATATAAGATAAATACAGAAGCCTAATGCATTCACTTGAGAAAAAAAGGTTTTTCACAAGAACTTTTCCTGGAATTCTGAGATAATAATCTTGTTGATTAAGAAAAACAGAAAACGTTTATTTCTCATGTGTATGCATTACGCTTCCCTAAATAAACCCTCTTTAGGTTAAACAAATACAATAAAATGTCAATGAGTGCAAATTGTTTCCCCTGTGTATGAATAAGTTACATATTTGTTATCTTTGGGTTGGAAACCACCTCACACAAAAGCCCAAATAATTAACATCTTCCTTAACATAATCAATATGGCACTATTATTGGAGAGGATGTTTGGTGATAGGAAGGCACAATTTTCACCGGATGCTGGTTTTATTTAACATCAATAAAGCAGTTTTATGTGTTTTCCCTATGCTTTCACATTGTAGGCAAGGCAAGGCAAGGCAAGTTTATTTATATAGCACATTTCAACACAAGGCAATTCAAAGTGCTTTACAAAAATGGAAGACATTATGAAAATGGCATTTAAAATCAGTCATTAAAAAGAAAAGATAATAAAATAAACATTAAAAGAAAAAATACATGGATAAAAGTTAAAAGTTACAGTGCAGTTTAAGAAGTGAATAGTTCAATTAAAAGCAGCGGCAAAAAGAAAAGTCTTCAGCCTGGATTTAATAGTAAGAGTTGCAGCGGACCTGCAGGTTTCTGGGAGTTTGTTCCAGATATTTGGAGCATAATAACTGAATGCTGCTTCATGTTTAGTTCTCACTCTGGGGACAGAAAGCTGACCAGTCCCTGAAGACCTGAGAGATCTGGATGGTTCATAATTTAGCAGTAGGTCAGACATGTATTTTGGGCCTAAACCATTCAAAGCTTTATAAACCAGCAGCAGTATTTTTGAAATCTATTCTTTGACACACAGGAAGCCAGTGTAAGGACTTCAGAACAGGAGTGATGTGATCCACTTTCTTAATGTTAGTGAGGACTCGAGCAGCGGCGTTCTGAATTAGCTGCAGCTTTCTAATAGATTTTTTAGTGAGACCTGTAAAGACACCATTACAGTAGTCGAGTCTACTGAAGATAAAAGCATGGACAAGTTTTTCCAAATCCTGCTGTGACATTAGTCTTTTAATCCTAGATATGTTCTTTAGGTGATAGTAGGCTGATTTAGTAACTGTTTTAATGTGACTGTTGAAACTCAGGTCAGAGTCCATGACTACACCTAGATTTCTGGCTTTATCTGTTGTTTTGAACATTGCAGACTGAAGCTCAGCGCTAACTTTTATACGTTCTGCCTTGGCTCCAAAAACCATTACCTCAGTTTTTTCTTTGTTTAATTGGAGAAAGTTCTGACACATCCAGTCATTGATTTGTTCAATGCACTTACTCAGTGTTTGAATTGGAGCATAATCTCCTGGTGAAATTGTTACGTAAATTTGTGTGTCATCCGCATAGCTATGGTAACTTATTTTGTTGTTTTTCATTATCTGAGCCAGTAGTAGCATGTAGATGTTAAAGAGAAGAGGCCCCAAGATGGAGCCTTGAGGTACCCCACATGTCATATTTGTCAACTCAGATGTGTATTTACCTATAGAAACAACGTTTTTTCTGTCCTTTAAGTAGGACTCAAACCAATTTAGAACTGTTGCCGAAAGTCCCACCCAGTTTTCTAGTCGGTCTAGTAATATGTTGTGGTCAACAGTGTCAAACGCAGCACTGAGATCTAATAATACTAACACTGAAGTTCTGCCACTGTCTGTGTTTAAGTGGATGTCATTGAAGACCTTTACAAGAGCAGTCTCAGTGCTGTGGTTTGGACGAAATCCTGACTGGAACACATCCAAACAGTTATTTAAATGCAAGAAGTTACTCAACTGTTGAAATACAACTTTTTCAATGATTTTACCTAGAAATGGCAGGTTTGATATTGGCCTGTAATTGTTCATTACTGAAGCATCTAGATTATTCCTTTTTAAGAGCGGTTTAATGACTGCAGTTTTCAGGGCCTCTGGAAAAATACCTGAGTGAAGAGATGTGTTTACTATATGAAGTAGATCTGAGGCCATGCAAGGAAAAACATCTTTGAAAAATCCTGTTGGAATAATATCAAGGCAGCAGGAGGAGGATTTCAGATGTTGAATAATGTCCTCTAAGTTTTTACCATTAATCTGATGGAATTGTGTCATGGTGTTTGAATTGATATTAGGTGGACATAGGGACAACACATTTGCTGTACCTGATGCAGAGGCACTGACTGCTTGTCTAATTTTCTGAATTTTGTCAGTGAAGAAGGAGGCAAAATCATTGCACGCCCTGGTGGATAGAAATTCAGAGGCTACTGACACTGGGGGGTTAGTTAGTCTGTCGACGGTAGCAAACAAGGCACGTGCGTTGTTTTTGTTTTTGGTAATGATGTCAGAGAAGAAAGACTGTCGTGCGTTTTTCAATTCCAAATTATAAAGGCCAAGTCTCTCTTTATAGATTTCAAAATGAACCTGGAGATTTGTTTTTCGCCACCTACGTTCAGCTTTTCGACACTCTCTTTTTTCTGTTCTCACGGTCATGGCCTTTCTCCATGGAGATATTTTCTTGCCAATCACTTCCTTTACCGTAGTTGGAGCAATGGTATCTATAATATTTTTAATTTTTGAATTAAAATGATCTACTAGCTCATTTACTGAGATGTTAGCAGGGGAGAGTGTGGATGAAAAATTATGAGTAAACATTTCCCTAGTATTTTCAGTTAAATATCGCTTTGTGGTTACCTCTTTCTGAACATTTTTGTGAACAGAAATAGAGCTCTCAAAGAAAACACAGGAATGATCAGAGAGTGCAACATCAGTCACCACAACCTTTGAGATATTCAGACCCTTTGAGATAATTAAGTCCAGAGTGTGCCCCTTATTGTGCGTGGGCTCCGCCACATGCTGAGTCAGTCCATAGTTATCAAGAACACAAAACAGTTATTTAGCCCCTCTGTCCTGGGGGTTGTCAACATGGATGTTAAAATCACCAACAATGACTAGACGGTCAAAGTCAATACACACTATAGACAGCAGTTCAGTAAAATCATCAAAAAAGCTTGCACAGTATTTGGGTGGTCTATAGATATTTAGGAACAGAGCTCGAGAGGAGCATTTCAGCTGAAGGGCCACATATTCAAAAGAAGCAAAGTCCCCATAAGATGTCTTCCTGCATTGAATGGAATCATTGAACAAAATAGCAACTCCACCCCCTTTCTTATGCATTCTTTCCTGACTCATAAAACTAAAGTTGGGAGGGGTTGATTCGATAAGAACAGCTGCACTGTTATTTTGTTCAATCCAAGTTTCCGTTAAAAACATAAAATCGAGATTGTGCTCAGTGATAAAATCATTGATTAAAAATGTTTTTCCTGCCAAAGACCTGACATTTAATAAAGCTAGTTTAAGTTTGTTAAATACACTATCAGTAAAAACATTTGTGACAAGCTGTGGCTGACATGGAATCACTGCTAAATTTGATAACCTCACACAAACGTTTGAGCACTTCCTGTTTCTAAGCTGATTTACCGCTCTTAATCTATTACCTATCAACACAGATATCGGCAAAGCTACTGGCAGGCAGGGCCCCGGCATGTGCTGGAAAGAGTTGAGAGTGCCAAACGCCCTTGAGCCTGGAGTACTGAAGTTTGGCTTCTTCATTTCCTGTAGATTGTAAATAGGACATCCTTGGCAGGGGAATGGGGAGGGTGGATCACCATTGTAAAATTACAGTGGCATGATGACATCATAATGAAACAGTTTTTTTATTAACTGATTGACAGCTTTGGGGAGAGTGATAGTCATTTCGGCCATTTAAAAAAAAATATCCTATCTATAGGCGCATTCACACCGCAGTACTTTTCCCACAAAGGTTCATAAGAACTTAGTTCATGAGAACTCTTTAGTGAAATGGGGACTTAGTTTAATTCACACTTCCAGCAGAGAAAACGGGAAAATCACCTCTCTTTGCCCGCTCACAGACCCCCAAAGGACGGCCTAGAGACCTCCAAGAGGTGTCCCTGAAATGGGGACTTAGTTTATTTCACACTTCCAGGAGAGAGTCCGGCAAAATCCCGTCTCTTTGCCGGCCTATAGACCCCCAAAGGACGGCCTAGATCTACGGTGGTAGAAAGTCACCATCCCCAGGAACTCCCGGAGCGACCGGGCTGTGAGCGGACGGGGAAACGCCGCAACAGCCTCAACCTTCGCAGGCAGGGGTGCTGCACCGCCTTTGGTGACGCGGTGTCCGAGGAAGTCAATGTTAAAAACCCAGAACTGGCACTTTGCAGGATTGATTATCAACCCGTGTTGGCTGAGCCTCGTGAAAAGGGCTCGGAGGTGTGACAGGTGCTCTTCCACCGAAGCGCTGGCGACGAGTATGTCGTCCAGGTAGACGAAAACAAACGGCAGGTCCCATAGCACCGAATCCATCAGGCGCTGGAACGTTTGAGCGGCGTTCTTAAGCCCAAAAGGCATCCGCAGGAACTCGAAAAGTCCAAATGGCGTTATCACTGCCGTCTTGGGAACGTCCAGGGGATACATGGGCACCTGGTGGTATCTGCGCACCAGGTCCACTTTAGAAAACACCAGCGTACCGGCCAGATGTGCTGAAAAGTCTTGAATGTGCGGCACCGGGTAGCGGTCAGGTGTCGTGGCGTCGTTGAGGCGGCGGTAATCCCCGCACAGGCTTAATCAGAGAGGTGAAAGCCAACATGAAAAACTTGAAGAAGGCAGTCACTCTCCACCAGTTTAAGGTGAAGAGGAACAAACTGGATTGTCTGCCGAGCCAGGCGGAGCATCTCACCGCCATGGCGGCCGCTGAGAAGCGCATCCCGGAGCTCCTCGACCTGATGGCCAGCAAGCCGACCTCAATCACCCAGTACCTTCTCTATGGCTATCTCACCCTCCATTGGAGCCTCCTGTATGGCCACCGTCCGGGCGTGTACGCAAACATGACCAACACTGAGGTCTTAGAGGCGGACTAAAGGGGAACTGCTCAGGGCTACATCATCCATGTGCAGGATCACAAGACGGCCAAGACATTTGGCGAAGCACAGCTGGCGCTTACAGTAAAGGAGTTTAGCTGGGTCATGCGTGGATGGGGATTAAAAATCATTGCTGGGTCCTCAGAATGAATTCTTCCTTTTCACAACAGGGATTTTGGCCTCCAAGAACCTGAACGCTCACTTGAAGAGGGCATGGGCTGATGCTGGGCTAGAAACAGCCGTCACCTTCACAATCCTGCGCACTGCCCTGGCTGACAATATCAAGCATCACCAAGATCCAGAAAGCCGGTCGATTCTCGCCAGGTTTATGTGTCACGACATAACCACGGCTGACCGGTTCTACGCGAATGCGCCTGGAATAAAGGAGGCATTGAAAATCCGCTCCATGTTCAGGGCGTCATCGGTTGCGGCAGCAGCTGCATCAGCATCAGAAGGATGTCTACCGCCGTCAGATGGGGATACCTCCGAAGAGGGCTCCGGGGCTGAGAGCAGCAGACAAGACCCCAACGATACCTCTTCTTCAGAGCATGAGCAACCTGATGGGTCATTGGAGCGGGAGCAGCAGTGGAAGCGGGAGCAGCAGTGGAAGCGGAAGCGGGAGGGAAAGAGGCCAATGAAGTCGGTGCCGGGGCCGGTTGACACTCCTGAGGAGGGGGCAGGGGCCGTGGACTCAACCTGTTTGCCCTGGTGCACCGTACGAATTAGACACCTAATATGGTCCCCGGGCCCCCGCTAAACATTGGGAATATTTACCGACTGAGCTAGCCGGGCTAACAACAATACTAAAATAGGCCACATTTTTTAATTTCAGATGGATGGGCCGATTACTTTCCGCTTGCAAAAAAAAGGGGTACAGAGTTTGAATGAAGGACAATCCGAAACACCCTTCTCTAGGCTTTCTCGTTTTGCCCTAGTTTTGCCGTGTTCACATTTATTCAATTAACCAAATCTGGAGGTGAAAGGTTCAAGGTTTCGAAACAACTGGTCTGAATGATCTAGGATTAAGACACCCTAAAACACTACAGCCCAACGTGGGGCTCGAACCCACGACCCTGTGATTAAGAGTCTCATGCTCTACCGACTGAGCTAGCCGGGCTAACCACAATGCTAAAATAGGCCAAAGTTTTGAATTTCAGATGGAAGGCCCGATTACATTCCGCTTGCAAAAAAAGGGGTACAGAGTTTGAATGAAGGGCAATCCGAAACCCCTTCTCTAGGCTTTCTCGTTTTGCCCTAGAGGTTGATTGAAAGGCAATCCGAAACACCCTTCTCTAGGCTTTCTCATTTTGCCCTAGAGTTTGATTGAAGGGCAATCCGAAAGATCCTTCTCTAAGCTTTTTCGTTTTGCCGTGTTCACATTTATTCAATGAACCAAATCTGGAGGTGAAAGGTTCAAGGTTTCGAAACAACTGGTCTGAATGATCTAGGATTAAGACACCCTAAAACACTACAGCTCAACGTGGGGCTCGAACCCACGACCCTGAGATTAAGAGTCTCATGCTCTACCGACTGAGCTAGCCGGGCTAACAAAAATACTCAAATCGGCCACATTTTTTAATTTCAGACGGATGGGCCGATTACTTTCCGCTTGCAAAAAAAAGGGGTACAAAGTTTGAATGAAGGACAATCCGAAACACCCTTCTCATTATGCCCTGGAGTTTGATTGAAGGGCAATCCGAAACACCCTTCTGTAGGCTTTCTCGTTTTGCCCTAGTTCTGCCGTGTTCACATTTAGTCAAACCTGGAGGTGAGAGGTGAGAGGTTTTGAAACAACTGGTCTGAATGATCTAGGATTAAGACACCCTAAAACACTACAGCCCAACGTGGGGCTCGAACATATGACCGTGAGATTAAGAGTCTCATGCTCTACCGACTGAGCTAGCCGGGCTAACAAAAATACTCAAATCGGCCAAATTTTTTAATTTCAGACGGATGGGCCGATTACTTTCCGCTTGCAAAAAAAAGGGGTACAGAGTTTGATTGAAGGGCAATCCGAAACACCCTTCTGTAGGCTTTCTCGTTTTGCCCTAGTTCTGCCGTGTTCACATTTAGTCAAACCTGGAGGTGAGAGGTGAGAGGTTTTGAAACAACTGGGGGGTATACTACGAATCAAGATTTTCGTTTAGCAAGCTAACTTCAGGGGTTTCCGGTCCTACGAAGCTGGTTCACTTTTTAGCAGGCTGGATAACTTATTCTGAACGGCTAGCCTCCGGAGCAGGATAGGTTCCAGGATAAAAGCACTGCCTGCTGACCAATCAGAGCTCAGTGTGCAGAGTTTAAAGCGATCAATTCATATGACAGGAGGAGAAAGGAAATACAGTTTAAACTGCCGTTGCAGGAAAGACGGCCGGCCAAAATCACCGGCTGTGTGAGCGTGAAAATTAATAGAATATCCCCTCCCATCTTCAGAGCAATCTGACTATTATAAAATTAGCGTTAAGAAAGCTTACTTAAATATCTGCCACAACATAAGTAACCGGATCAAAGTAACATTACGTAGCCAACAGTCCGCGGCACTGTGAGTGCAGACGGCGATGTGTCCCATTATCATTCGTATCACATGATATCACATCATAATGTATCATATATTTCCTTATCTGAGTCAGCTTCTTGAGCCGTATCTGGCGTGCAACACTCACAGTGTCACTTAGCCTACTGTATGCAGAAGTATTATTTTAAGCAACACATTAAGTTGACGAAACACTCGAGTAAAATGTAATTAAAGTCAGGTGTCTTAGACGGGGCAGTGATATCATAAAACTGTTAATGAACGTATTCAAACACTTTTTCTTTTACCAGCAGTATTCACCTTGCAGCTGCAACTATGTGGCTTTTATCCTGGATAAAGTCTTTAAGTCATGGATGTTTAAAGTTTAACGTCTTCATATTCTAATATTAGTTGACTTTTCATTCAGGAAATATATGACGCGCTGCGCTGTCAGTACACGGCTTGTCCGTGTTTGTGATTGGTCGAACACTCCAAATACCACCCCTTTTATGTGAACGCGCACCTAACTAGATAGGACACGGCTGGCTTGAGCGATCGAGTTGATAGCCAGCGTCGTAGGACCGTTTAGCGAGAGCGTTTTTTTTTTTGGATTTAGTCAACCGGATAACTCAAAACATATCCAGGATATGTTTTTTTTTTTTTTTTACAAATCTTTTTATTGCAAACAAGTCATAATCCAGCAAATGACAAGAAGTGAGAGCAGTAATACTAAACAGTACAGATGTTACAATTACAATGGGGATCATTACAAAGGACCTCCTTGAAATTGCATTCACTTCAGGGTTCGTAGAGTCCTTGTTTACAGTCTTTTTTTTTTTTTTCATTTAACCCCCCCGACCCCCACCCACAGGTATGGATGGCCCCAAATAGTAAAATAACTGAATAAGTCAGATACAATTATAAGTAAAACATAAATAATAATACTAATACAAAATAAAATAAAAAATAAAAAATAATAAATAATAAATAATAAAATAAATAAAGTCGAGAGCGAAAACAGTCTGCTGGTGTAAGGGAAGAAAATAATAGTAAACATTGTCGTCTTGGTGAGGAAAAAGGGTTTCATTTAGAGCGAAAAGGAAATATAGATGAGTAGTCTAGGGCAAAAGACAAAGGATAATGGCGGAAGAGCAGTAATATGAATGGTCACTTTTATTTAATTTATTCCCTTTCAGAGAGCTACCTGCTAATTGGGGCGTGAACCGAAGCTCTATGTAACCCGTGCTGTTTCCTGAATTGGAGCCAAATGCTTAAGGTGCTAGTAACAATTGGGTTACTCAAATGTTTATGGGTCGCTACAGGGAGCTGAGAGCAGATTATAGAGTGCAAAGGAGCAGAAGATGACAGCTCGATATGTACCCAAGGTGGGCAGGGGTCTGAAAGTTTATATTTAGCCCAATAGAGGAGTTTGTTAATATTAGAGGCCCAGTAATAGTGGCGAAAGTTGGGGAGCGCCAGGCCCCCTTCTGATTTAGGGAGTTGGAGACACAACCTTCTAATACGCGCAGGCTTGTTGTTCCAGATGAACGCATTCAACTGCTTATCAAGATCAGTGAAAAAAGATTTGTTGATGCGTACAGGGATGTGTTGGAAAAGGTAAAGAAACTTTGGCAGGATGACCATCTTTATAAGGTTGACGCGACCCGCAAGAGACAGGGGAAGGGAGGCCCACCTAGACATATCAGCTTTGCATTTATCTAGTAGAGGCTGAAAGTTTTTCGGGAACAGGTCTTTAAAAGAGTTTGCAACAAACACCCCCAAGTATTTGAACCCCTCCACAGCCCTTTTAAAGGGGAATAGGGATTGGGGAAGTGCCTCTGCCATTTTATTTACAAAAAATACTTCGCTCTTTTGAATGTTTAGTTTGTAACCTGATACACGACCAAATTGATCTAAAATCGACAGTATGGGGGGGAGAGAGGATAAGGGGTTCGAGATCATAAGAAGAAGGTCATCAGCATACAGAGACAGTTTATGAACCAAGCCATGACGCGTAATGCCCTCAAACCTATCATGGCTTCTGAGCCAGATAGCGAGAGGTTCAATGGCTATATTGAACAACAGCGGCGAAAGAGGACACCCCTGGCGAGTACCACGTTGGAGAGAGAAAGGGGGAGATCGAATGCCATTAGTGTGTACAGAGGCAGATGGAGAGGCATATAGGAGTTTAATCCAGGAAATAAATTGGGAATCGAAACCAAATGTATCAAGACTAGAAAATAGGAAACCCCACTCAACCCTATCAAAGGCCTTCTCTGCGTCAAGTGTCACTATGACTTCGGGGGTGTTAGAGGAAGGAGAGAAAATTACATCAAGCAACCTCCTTGTGTTAAAAAGAGTGTCTCCCCACCATAAAGCCTGTTTGGTCCAGCGAAATTATATCTGGCGGATAGCCAGTATTTTGGCCAGTATCTTACAGTCCACATTTAACAGTGAGATTGGTCTGTAACTGCCACATGAAGTAGGATCTTTGTCTTTCTTGAGAAGCAAGGAGATAGACGCAATGGACAACGTTTCTGGCAATCGGCCTGTCTGGAGAGAGTCATTGTACATCCTTGCCAAAATCGGGGCTAACTTGAAAGAATATGCCTTATAGAATTCAACTGTATAGCCGTCAGGCCCAGGAGACTTCCCACTTTGCATAGATTTTATTGCATCATGTATCTCAAGGGTGGAGATGGGGCCGCCCAATTCGCCAGCGATGTTCTCGTTAATTTTGGGGTATGTTAAGGAGTCAAGAGGATTGGAGGTCGTGGCAGGGATCGGGGGACAATCCGAAGTGTAGAGATTGGTGTAAAATTCAGAGAAAGCCCTGTTAATATCAGCTGGGTTAGAAGTAAGGTTGCCATCGGACAATCTGATTTGGGGAATCAATCTGGACGCACTGGCCGCACGAGCTTGTTGAGCTAGGAGTCTACCAGCTTTGTCGCCCTGCTCAAAGTAACGTTGCCTACACTGTCTCAGTTGTCTCTCAACAATGCCTGTCATCAGAAGGTCGTGTTCTGAATGTAGCAGGAGGCGTTTTTTATAGAGAGAAGGAGAGGGAGAGGAGGAGTACGTTTCATCGAGTAAGCGAAGCTCAACACAGATTTCTGAAAGCCTAGCCTTTTCCTCTTTTCTCTTACGTGAAGTGTACGAAATGACCTGTCCCCGTACAGTGGCCTTAAGAGCCTCCCAGAGAATACCGCTACTAACGTCGGAAGTGTCATTAATTTCAATGTAGGAAGAAATCTGAGTGGAAAGATAGTCTCTAAATTCACTGTCTGACAGCAGGGGAGAATTGAATTTCCATAATGGAGGGGGGGACATACCAAGAGGGAAATTAATGTCAACCGAGGTGGGAGAATGATCTGAGATGGCTATCGGATGGTATACGCATACATTTACTAGATGAATCAAATTGTTATCGAGTAAAAATAAATCAATTCGTGAAAATGTGTGGTGCCTGTGCGAGAAGAAGGAAAATGCTCTACTTTGCGGGTTAATAAATCTCCAGGGGTCTGAGAGTCCTAATCGTGATGCATTGTGCAGTACTACCTTGGCCGAATTGGAGAGAGTAGCTTGTGTGAGCCTTGTCGAGACTCACGTCCTGGACCAAATTCCAGTCGCCAGCCATAATAATACGATGGTTGTCGGCGTTGGGAATTTGAGCGAAGAGGTTCACAAAAAAATTACCATCATCCCAATTGGGAGCGTAGATAGAATCTAGTATCACTGGTGTGTTCTGTAGCGTCCCCGAAACTATGACATAACGACCATTAGGATCTGATATCGAATTTGTCAGTTCAAATCTGACATTCTTGTGAATAATAATTGCTGCCCCTCTGGCTTTGTGGGAGAATTTTGAGTGGAACAAGTGACTCATCCATGCCCTCTTAATACGAAGGGTATCAGAAGATTTAAGATGAGTTTCCTGCAGGAATATGATATCTCCATTCAGATCTTGCAGCCGTGTCATTACTTTACCCATTTTAACAGCGTTGTTCATGCCCTTAGTATTCCAGGAAATCAGGCGCACTCCTCTACCTGTCGTTGTCATGGCAGATACCATCTAGGAAGTTCCTTGAAGACAAGTTGACCTGGACAAACACTGTCTTGCATACACAGGAGAAAGAGAAGAGAGGACGACGAAAAATAATAATAGTAATGATAATAACAAAAAATAAAAATAAAAACCCATGTGACCATACCTATAGCTAAACCCAAAATACACACCATAATCAAGCACTCTGGCTCAGATCTATGTAATTACACTAACACTTGTAATTACACTAACACTAGTCTTCCGGGGACCTAGTCCCTATCTAAACAGTAAACCATCCCCATATTATTAAGTGAACAGGAAATTGTCAAATATTATGCAGAAAAAATGACACATACAATTTAGTGCAGTAAAAATCAGCATGAACAATCGATCCAACAAGTAAATACAATGTATTTTATTCATTCAGATAAATGAGACATAATAGGAAATAAAATAAAGTGCAAAAGAAATCTCTGAATGGTAAAGGCACAGGTGGACAAGAAAATAAGCTAGTGCAACAGCTCCACATCAATGGAGCTGTTGCTCCCTCTAGAGGCAAAAGCGATACTCAACAGGCATTCATAACGGCAAGGAACAACAAAAAGGATAAGAAGTCAATGAAAACAGGCCAAGAAAATAACTACTAGCCGTGGAGAAACACACATGTCTGTCTGCGTGATAACGCCATAATTAAAACCCATGTGAACTAATAGGTCAGACAAGTTACTGAAGTAGCCACGATGGGCTAGTAAACTGGGCTAACGTTACCAAACCGCAGCAGTCAGGCGGAAGAGGATGTATGAGAGCCGATACCAGATCGGTCAGCTGCAATAAAGTCCTTGGCCTCAGAAACGGAGGAAAGTCTCTTCCTGACCCCATCCTTCAGTGTGATGTTAAGCCTCGCAGGGAAAAGTAGTGAGGGCTTGAAGCCCCGTTGGTAAAGTTCAGACATCACCTCTTGGTATTCCCTGCGCTGCTCCACTATCTCAGAAGGATAATCCTCGTAGATTGCAATGGGGGTCCCACGGTACTGCAGCTTGCCTCTCTTAGCTCTGGCCTCACGGATGATTTTATCTTTCTGCTGGAATCTGAGGAGTCTGACGACCACGGGTCTCGGTCTCTGACCCGGTCCTGGCTTGTTGGAGAGTGTACGGTGCGCTCTGTCGCACTCCGGTGGAGACTCAAAAACGCCGTCACCAAGGACCTCAGCCAGAAGTTCAGAAAAGAAGGTGGAGGGATGAGGCCCTTCGATGGACTCAGGTAGACCAATGATCCTGATATTGTTACGGCGGCTGCGAGACTCTAAGTCCGTCAATTTAGCTTGTAGCTTGGTATTATTCTCAGCTAGCTTAGCACACATCGATTCCAAACTTTGTAAGCGTCCGTCTTGTTCGTTAGCGTTGGATTCAAGCGAATTAATTGAGTGGGTATGATCGGAGACTGTGGTTTGAATGCAGTCTAGCTTGGCTTCGAGCGTAGATAAAGTAGCCTTGAAGTCTGCAGAGATAGCATTCCGGTGTTGTTCCAGTTGGTTAGCCAAAACCGCCATGTTGAAGTCACTGCCATTTGCCGCCGGCATGGCAGACTGCTCCTTCTTGTCCGACTTCTGCTGCTTGGAAGGCATAATCCAGCACCGGAGTGTTTAGAATGGAATAATTATCCACCTGGCGATGGCCAAAGGCAAAACTATGGGGATTTAAAATAGTAAATGAATAAAAGTTACGGGAGCTAGATTCGAAACTGCCTACTCCATCTCGCCCCACCGGAAGTCCCAGGATATGTTGAACTAGATTCGTAGTATACCTCCCTGGTCTGAATGATCTAGGATTAAGACACCCTAAAAAATTACAGCCCAACGTGGGGCTCGAACCCACTACCCTGAGATTAAGAGTCTCATAATCTTCTTTCCTACAGTAAAGGCATCTTCCATCATGATTTTAGTTTTCCAAGGGGTTCCTTTCCAACATCTCCTTTGCTGAGTCTCAGTGGAAGTGTTGTTTCTTGCAAAGATGTACCCTTCTTAAGTACTGAATGCAGACATTTCCGGCCAACCCCGCCTCAGTTTTGATTGCTTTCAACGACCATTGTAAGTAAACACCCGCACTCTCAACCATCACCTGATATGAACGGACTGCTATCACCTAACAAGTGGTCAATCAGAGTTGTTGATGTTTCTCGTTGCAACTCTGGCAGCAGCAGCAATACTTAAACAATGCTAAGAAGCTCAGGCAATGAATATCCACTTCAGAAGGCACATTCAGCTTAAGTCTCCAAATCAAATCTTGAGATAATGTGTATCACTGCATGTCAATACTATGCAATCTACAGGTAACTTCTGTAGTAATATAGTACAGAATAATGACTCATTTTGAAGTTGGGAGGTGACTGCATTCTGTCCATACTCAAAGACATAGACTATAGTTGAAATGTGCATATCTTACTAAAGTTGACTACTAATGTACAACTAACACACTGGGAGAAATAAAGGTCAACAAAACTACCCCAACAAGTAGCACTTACTGCATTACACTCAAGTCAGTGCCTGTGTTTGGGTAATTTGGGTGACAAATACATGCAATAAATGGTGAGCATTTGAGAAACAATATTTATGTTGAATTCCTCACAACCAAGACAACCCAAAAGAGAAGCACTTATGAAGACCAAAATCATTAGTGTCTTGCTTTAGGGTAATCTGAATGAGATTTCAATGACATATCAATGTTGTATCCACGCGCAAACGTGTACTTAGCTTTTCAGCAGTTTCTGTAGTGTAGTGGTCATCACGTTCGCCTCACACGCGAAGGTAAGCCGTGTATACCCATAGAAGACTTTCTATTGGCCAGAAGCCTCTTCAAAAGAACGACGGTTCGAATCCCACCTGACCCAAACAAAATCCCCACATTCAGTTTCAAAATGTTGCTCATTATACACAAATACTACATTTATCTTTTCAAACGTTTAAAGTTAAAGTTGAAACTGATATTTAGAGTCAGCAATGAATTATTCTTTCCTTGCTGCTTTTATAATAGTTATTTTAACCTTAATATATAGCAATCATAACAATAATAACACAAACTAGAGAATGCAATTCCTGAAAAAATTGCTAGTGGGAATGTTTTATGCTGAAAAGCTGACGCTAAACTGCTATGCTGAAATGTAATGTGTAAGAAGAAAGTGAAGAATTTAGATTGAAATTATACATGAACACTGGGGGCTTGAATGTGTGATGAGTGAAGAAAAGAAAGTAAAAACGCTTGGAAAAGCAGCAGAATATTTGAACTGCAAACTTTTGAATTAACTTGATGGCGAATGATCTGTGGCCATGGCAGCGGCATTTGATGACACCCCATAATACGCTTAGATGCGTTGATGGCTGCATCGTTACCAAACCTGTGAAGTTTTGGGCCGTTTGAAGCATTTTCACTGAAGTTATGAGAAAACCGTGTTTCATGGCGAGCATTGTGTTGCCATGGCAATGGCATTTGAAGAAATCTCAAAACTGTCTCGTAGATGTCTTCACGGCTGTACTGTTAGCACACATGTGAATTTTGAGCACTTTTTGAACATTTTCATAGGAGTTAAAGGGACATCGTGTTTTATGGCGAGGGATGCATTTCCATGGAAACGGCATATGGTGAGATTTCAAATTTGGCGTAGAGCTGTTGAGGCATGGACCGGTGATATACAAGTGAAGATTGGGGGACGATTGGACCGTGTCCATTGGACTTACAGCGACATCGTATTTCATGGCGAGTGGTCTGTCGCCATGGCAACGGCATTTGAGAGAGTGTCAGAGTCACTCAGAGAAGTGATAGAGAAAGCCTCCACCACCTTCCCCAACAGCAGAGTGGTCATGTCAACCCTGCTACCAAGGAAAGACCTCCACCCCGACACCATCCACAGGATCAACAGCAACATGTCCAGAGACTGTATCCTGAGGCCCAACGTCCACCTGGCCCACCACCCCACCCTGGATATCAACTGTCTATACGACCACGTCCATCTGTATAAAAACACAGTCCCCATCTTCTTCCCGGACACTGAAAGACGTCGCTCTCAACAGAGACCAATCCACACCCCGCAGAAGGAGCAGCCCGGCCCAAAACCCCCTTAGACCAGAAAGGCACCCCACTGGACCACCACCCAGACAACACCCATGGAGACAAGATCATCCTCATCTTCTTCCACACCATGCCCCACTAAGATCCCACCAGGGCAGCTATGATTACCCTCAAGCAAGGCCAGAACCACTCCTGTCCCCAGGGGTCCTACCCCTACCTTAGTAGTGCGTGAGGCCATATGTACAGACATGTACATGGGACATGAAAACAGTGCATCTCATATTGACAAAAAAAATCTTACTAACCGAGTTTTCCAAATCACTCTAAAAATAAGCCGTTGTGATACACGTGTAGACAACGTCTGCAGAATCATAAATGATCATTACAATGGGGTCATTAAACCATTATTTCGCTAAGATAAAAAACATTAAAGTTTTGGATTTTAGTGTAATTAACTAATGTTCCACCAGATGGTGCCACACACACCCAGGGGGAAAAGATAAAATATTAATCCAGGAATAAGTGTGCAAAATATGGGTACATTAGTGTTTAAAGTCGGGGGAACTGTTTTAATTCAGGACCAGGGTGAAAAGATAACAGATTTACGCAGGAATAAGTGTGCAAAACATGTGTACATTAGTGTTTAAAGTCGGGGGAACTGTTTTAATTCAGGACCAGGGTGAAAAGAAAACAGATTTACCCAGGAATAAGTGTGCAAAACATGTGGACATTAGTGTTTAAAGTCGGGGGAACTGTTTTAATTCAGGACCAGGGTGAAAAGATAACACATTTACCCAGGAATAAGTGTCTGAATCATGGGTACATTAGTGGTCAGAGTCGTGGGACATTTTTTAATTCAGGAGGTTTTAAGTGTGGTTTCACTTGTAGCACACACCCAGGGGGGAAAAGATAACAGATTTACCCAGGAATAAGTGTGCAAAACATTTGTTTGTTTGTAGCCTTTATTTATCCAGGTTAAAAAATCCCATTGAGATCAACGATCTCTTTTACAAGGGAGACCTGCGGCACATTTAGTTACACATATAAAAACAAACAGAAAAACAAAAGGACATCACAACATAATTACAGGGGTATACATTAGCAACCTATTTACATTTACAGGTATCCAATAATATTTCATCCAGCCGTGCTTTAAAACGATGCAAGGGAATCAAAATGCTCAGTTTCAATATTTTTTGCATGGTGTTCCAAGCCAGAGGAGCAGCGCACATAAAAGCTTTAGCACCTAAAACAGTCCTAGCACTTGGCACATGTAATAAAAACACATCCTGTGATCTCAGGCAATAGCTACTTGCCACTGTCCGTGAGATCAAAGAGCAGATATAAGAAGGTAGTTTACCCAGCATGGCTTTGTAGATGAACATGTACCAATGACTGAGCCTCCGACCAGTAAGTGAAGGCAGACCTGCCTTGGCATACAGGGTACAGTGATGAGTAAGTACTTTACAGTTAGTAACAAATCTCAGAGCACTGTGATAGGCGGCATCTAACCTTTCCAGGCAATGGGCAGGTGCATTCATATACAACAAATCACCATAGTCTAGCACAGGTAAAAAGGTCACAGTGACTAGCCTTTTCCTGGCTTCAAAAGAGAAACAGGACTTGTTTCTGAAAAAGAAACCTAATCTAACCCTCAGCTTTTTAAGCAGATTAGTGACCTGAAGTTTAAAAGTAAGACAATCATCAAGCCAGATACCAAGGTATTTATAATAGCTAACCACTTGGAGTACTTGTCCTTGCATAGTCACAATATCCAAAGCAGTCTCTGGAGTCTTTTTAGCTTTAGAAAAGAGCATTACTTTGGTTTTCTCAACATTTAAAAGAAGCTTTAGTTCAGAGAGCTGAGTCTGAATAATGTTAAAAACAGCCTGTAATTTAACAACCGCCTCCTTAATGGAGGGACCTGCACAGTACATCACGGTGTCATCCGCATAAAAATGCAAAGTAGCTTCATCCACATTTTCACCTAAACTATTGATGTAGATGGAGAATAAAAGTGGACCTAAAACAGAACCTTGAGGAACACCATTAGCAATGTTCAACCACTCAGAAGACAGCCCATCAAAGTGAACACATTGGGACCTTTCAGAGAGGTAGTTCACAAACCACCCCACTGCATGGCTGGATAAGCCAATACTGAGTAGCCTCTGCTTTAAGATGTGATGATCGACTGTGTCAAACGCTTTGGAAAGGTCAATAAATAGAGCTGCACAACTCTGCTTTTTATCCAAAATACTTGTAATGTCATTCACCACTTTCATTGTGGCAGTGATGGTGCTATGTTGCTTTCTGAAGCCTGACTGATGTTTAGACAGAATGTCATTGTTACATAAAAACTCCTTTACCTGTTCACTCACTAGGCGTTCAAGAACCTTAGCCAGAACTGACAATTTCGAGATTGGCCTATAGTTATTTAAAACAGTTGCCTCCCCTCCTTTTAGTAGTGGCAGGACATAAGCTGACTTCCATACTTTAGGAATTGTGTTTGTGCTGAGGGAGAGGTTAAAAAGAGTAGTGAGAGGTGGAGCAATAAAATCTGCAGCTATCTTTAAAAAGAAAGGTTCTACGTTGTCCGGGCCAGCCGGTTTCTTAGGATCTAACTTAGATAAAGCTTCATGAACAACATTTACAGTAAAAGGAGTAAAACTGAAAGTGTTTTCCAGACCACATTGTTCAGAGTCACAGACTGTGGTGTTCACAGTAGCAGAATTAGTCACAGAATCAAACATAGAACCGCAGGACACAACATGCTCATTAAAACAATTTAACATAGTAGCCCTGTCCGATATAGAGCCAGATGCTGTGGTAATGCACGGAGGTAGCTCATTTCGGATCTCACCGGTGGATAGCGATTTTATGGCTTTCCAAAATTTCCTAGGATTATTTAGGTTTTCTGTAGTAACTGACAAATAGTACTTCGACTTAGCACTTTTGACATGTGAAGTGAAGCTATTTCTTAGCTGCCTAAAACGCAGCCATTCTACCTCTGAGCCTGATTTCCTAGCCTTTGCCCAGGCCTTGTTTCTCTCATGTAGGAGACTGGACAGTTCAGCAGAAAACCAAGGATTGTCTCGTCCCTTTACTCTAAAAGTACGTAGGGGTGCATGTTTATCTATAATTTCCATAAAACCAAGATAAAAATAAGACCATGCAGTTTCAACATCAGCACACAGATCGATTTTTCCCCAATCAAACCCAAACAGATCATGAACAAAACCCTGCTCCACAAAATGTTTTATGTGTCTCTTAATAATAATACGGGGTTTAACCTTTTGGACCTTAGTGTCCCTAATTGTGGCTACAACACAGTGGTCACTCACATCATTTGCAAATACTCCCACAGATGGGTATTTATAGGGAACATTAGTTAGAATGAGATCAATTAGGGATGATTTATTAGGGGACTTAACGTTAGGGCGAGTAGGACTGTCAACAATCTGAGTAACATTCAGAGAGATACAAAGGTTTTTAAAATCCTCTGATACTGCAGTTAACCAGTCCCAGTTAAAATCTCCAAGTAGCACTATTTCCTTGTAGTCTAGTTGTGATAAAAGTTTTGCTAGTGAAGACAAGGAGTCCTTGACAGCTGAGGGGGTCTGTAACAGCCCACCACCATGACTTGTTGCCCCTTTGCCACTTCTATATTTAAGGCTAAAAATTCGAATTGCTTACTGACAGATTTGGAGATCAATGTGGTTACACTGTACTTATTCTTAACATAAATGGCAACTCCACCACCTTTATTAGGCCGGTCGGTACGATACACATTATAACCATTTAAGGATATGTCAGAGGCCAAAATAGTTTTATTTAGCCATGTTTCTGATAACACAATGACGTCAGCGTCAGTCGAGCTCGCCCAAATGCGGACAAAATCTAGTTTACCTAACAGACTGCGCACATTCAAGTGGATGAAACCCAACCCAGATCTAGCTTTAAAATCAGCAGGAGTAGCGATCTGACTACTACTACTGGGCGGACCAGGGTTAGGTTGAACATTTCCTGACAGTAATAACAACAAAAAAACCAGGCATCTTTTCCTCTTAATCGACACACACGCATTGTCATCTACTTTAGAATCACCGGAAAAGTCTGCGAGAGTTTGATTAGAGCTTAAGAAGCAGTCCTGAAGAACCATCATCGCAGGCAAACAAAAAAGACAAACATATTTTGTCGAGCAGATTGTCTGCGACAAGGTGACCGGTAACTGTTTGTGTAAGACATCCGAACCTTTACAGGGGATGTCCACTGCGGGCGGTAGAACAGACCTGAACCCAGTCGACTTCTCCGGATGACGAGAGAACTTCTCATTGTCCAAAATAGCTAACAGGCATAGCAGAATCACAATAGGGGCCATTTTCCCAGACCAGCACAGCATCCGGATAGGTGCGAACATGTGTACATTAGTGTTTAAAGTCGGGGGAACTGTTTTAATTCAGGACCAGGGAGAAAAGATAACACATTTACCCAGGAATAAGTGTCTGAATCATGGGTACATTAGTGGTCAGAGTCGTGGGAAATGTTTTAATTCAACAGGAGAGGGTAATTCACTTCTTAACCAGTGAACAGGGCTGCAAACATGGCTACATGAGTGTTAAAATACTGTCAAACTGTTTTAATTCAGTCATAATAATCGTTTTTAGACAGTGTACATTGGACGCAATAAACATACGGAGTTATGGACATAAACGTGTCAGTATAGACGGGAAAATGTACATATTAATCATATTTATTTTGTTAAATGTACAAGAAGCTAAAAACAGTAGAATCACTGCTTTAAGCAGGATATCACACTCACAGGCAGACATACACACACCCAGGGGGGAAAAGATAACAGATTTACCCAGGAATAAGTGTGCAAAACATGTGTACATTAGTGTTTAAAGTCGGGGGAACTGTTTTAATTCAGGATCAGGGTGAAAAGATAACAGATTTACCCAGGAATAAGTGTGCAAAAGATGGGTACATTAGTGTTTAAAGTCGTGGGAAATGTTTTAATTCAGGAGGTTATAAGTGTGGTTTCACTTGTCTCACACACACCCAGGGGGAAAATATAACAGATTTACCCAGGAATAAGTGTGCAAAACATGTGTACATTAGTGTTTAAAGTCGGGGGAACTGTTTTAATTCAGGACCAGGGTGAAAAGATAACACATTTACCCAGGAATAAGTGTCTGAATCATGGGTACATTAGTGCTCAAACTCGATTATAATGTTTTAATTCCGGAAGTTTTAAGTGTGGTTTCACTTGTCCCACACACCCAGAGTGAAAAGATAACATGTTTACCCCGCTAAAGTGTTCAAAACATGGGTATATTAGTGCTCAAACTCGATTAAACTGTTTTAATTCCTGAGGTTTTACGTGTTGGTTCACTCGTCTCACACACCCAGAGTGTTAACAACATTTTTACAAATTTTATAAATTAGTCTAGAGCTCCATCTATTGTAATTTGAGTGTATTACACGTCTGTCCATGGAACGCGAGTTTTGCGCCATTTGAGTGGAGTAAACTCATAGGCAGCTGGAGTAACATGTAAATTGAGACGCATTGGGACATATCATCATCACTTTCAATGTTAACCTTGTACATAGGAGGCACAATTCGCTTACCCAGAGGTCGATGGATCGAAACCATCCTCTGCTAATTGTAAATGCTTTGGATCAGCAGATTCTCTCCATCCATTTTAACCCTGTTCACAAGGCCATATTTACATAAGACGATGCATCCGTTATCTCAAGTGCTAAAGTGTAGCCGATGCAAACGTTGCTGCGATGATCAACCTACAGTCCTCCAATCTTCCAACTGAGCTATGGAGGTGTGCATACAAGCTTAAATTGTTCAGCCTGTGTATTGATGCGGAAAGTAATCATCAAACAACAGTTGTCTTGCAAAGCTTCAACATTCACTCGTCTACTGACCCTGGCTGGGGAAATTGTCAAGATTTGGGAAGAGCCCTTTGAGTAACTCGAGGAGCCAAAACAACACATCTTGGGCCGCGGCCAGGTATAGGAGAGGTGTGGTCTGTTGAGCACAACATTGCCTCTCTGCTCATTTCAGAGGATATTGTTCTGTTTGTTTCAATCAACTATGACCTTGGCGCATACTGGTGCAGTTTGCAGTTGAAGGTGAAGCGGTAGAGAGATGAGTTAGTTACGTGTCTGAGTCTCTGTGTAAAGATACCATCTCTTTGTATACTGTGTGGACATTTTGTGTGGTTCCATGGTGTAATGGTTAGCACTCTGGACTCTGAATCCAGCGATCCGAGTTCAAATCTCGGTGGAACCTTTCGCTGAGTACCCTGAAAAAAGCCAGCTTCTACATCTCAGTTGTAGCAGGATAGTGGTTGCAATGTGGAAGATGAAGATTGACTTGAGAATAAGTCTATCTAGTGAAGTCAAGGGAATAATCTGAGTGGCGTTAGGACAACAACCTGGTCCTTAACACCTCTAAAACCAAGGAGTTGACGATTGACTGCAGGAGAACAAAGAAGGAAGTCCACCATATGTGTGGAAAACTTCAAGTTCCCTGAAGTCAAAACATCTTACAAGGACCTCCAACACATCACACCGGGTTAAAAAGGCCCAGCAAAGACTCTACTTCCTCGAGAAACTAAAACAAGCCAGGCTCTCACGGAAACTTTGTGAAGAAACAAGGGGATGAGTGGTAACTTGCTCACTCTGCACTTTACCTCCACACTACATTACATTACTGTTAAGAGGTAGATATTGAACCCTACTGGAGCTGTTTTCACTACTCTCCAGCTGCCAGCTGTCATACATTCCATGCATTCCTTTTCACAAGCTTCACATACAAGTACAGCATTCCCTGGTGGTCTAGTGGCTAGGATTCGGCGCTCTCACCGCAGCGGCCCGGGTTCGATTCCCGGTCAGGGAACACTCTTTACTTACTGAATATCACGGCCGTTTCATTAAAAACAACTCCCACATAAAACTATACATTGTGCGGACATTGTGCGGACATTGTGCCCACATACCGTGTGGTTCCATGGTGTAATGGTTAGCACTTTGGAATCTGAATCCAGCGATCCGAGTTCAAATCTCGGTGCAACCGTACTTTGAGTAGGTACGTGCTTACTCAACAGACAATCATCAGTGCCTCAGACACAATGAACATAAAAGGCAAAACTCCTGCAATTGTATTTTTTAAGGGCCTCTATTGCCAAAGGTAAAGAAGAACGATTGGATCTGGTATGCGCTGCCTTTGTCAATTGAAACGGCCGACAATGAGTACAGTACATTTTTGCCAGCCTTGGAGTTCTAAACATCAAGCAGAGTGGCGCAGCGGAAGCGTGCTGGGCCCATAACCCAGAGGTCGATGGATCGAAACCATCCTCTGCTAATTGTAAATGCTTTGGATCAGCAGATTCTCTCAGTCCATTTTAACCCTGTTCACAAGGCCATATTTACATAAGACGATGCATCCGTTATCTCAAGTGCTAAAGTGTATCAACCTACAGTCCTCCAATCTTCCAACTGAGCTATGGAGGTGTGCATACAAGCTTAAATTGTTCAGCCTGTGTATTGATGCGGAAAGTAATCATCAAACAACAGTTGTCTTGCAAAGCTTCAACATTCACTCGTCTACTGACCCTGGCTGGGGAAATTGTCAAGATTTGGGAAGAGCCCTTTGAGTAACTCGAGGAGCCAAAACAACACATTTTGGGCCGCAGCCAGGTATAGGAGAGGTGTGGTCTGTTGAGCACAACATTTCCTCTCTGCTCATTTCAAAGGATATTGTTCTGTTTGTTTCAACCAACTATGACCTTGGCGCATACTGGTGCAGTTTGCAGTTGAAGGTGAAGCGGTAGAGAGATGAGTTAGTTACGTGTCTGAGTCTCTGTGTAAAGATACCATCTCTTTGTATACTGTGTGGACATTTTATGTGGTTCCATGGTGTAATGGTTAGCACTCTGGACTCTGAATCCAGCAATCCGAGTTCAAATCTCGGTGGAACCTTTCGCTGAGTACCCTGAAAAAAGCCAGCTTCTACATCTCAGTTGTAGCAGGATAGTGGTTGCAATGTGGAAGATGAAGACTGACTTGAGAATAAGTCTATCTAGTGAAGTCAAGGGAATAATCTGAGTGGAGTTAGGACAACAACCTGGTCCTTAACACCTCTAAAACCAAGGAGTTGACAATTGACTGCAGGAGAACAAAGAAGGAAGTCCACCATATGTGTGGAAAACTTCAAGTTCCCTGAAGTCAATATGTCAAAACATCTTACAAGGACCTCCAACACATCACACCGGGTTAAAAAGGCCCAGCAAAGACTCTACTTCCTCGAGAAACTAAAACAAGCCAGGCTCTCACGGAAACTTTGTGAAGAAACAAGGGGATGAGTGGTAACTTGCTCACTCTGCACTTTACCTCCACACTACATTACATTACTGTTAAGAGGTAGATATTGAACCCTACTGGAGCTGTTTTCACTACTCTCCAGCTGCCAGCTGTCATACATTCCATGCATTGCTTTTCACAAGCTTCACATACAAATACAGCATTCCCTGGTGGTCTAGTGGCTAGGATTCGGCGCTCTCACCGCCGCGGCCCGGGTTTGATTCCCGGTCAGGGAACACTCTTTACTTACTGAATATCACGGCCGTTTCATTAAAAACAACTCCCACATAAAACTATACATTGTGCGGACATTGTGCCCACATACCGTGTGGTTCCATGGTGTAATGGTTAGCACTTTGGAATCTGAATCCAGCGATCCGAGTTCAAATCTCGGTGCAACCGTACTTTGAGTAGGTACGTGCTTACTCAACAGACAATCATCAGTGCCTCAGACACAATGAACATAAAAGGCAAAACTCCTGCAATTGTATTTTTTAAGGGCCTCTATTGCCAAAGGTAAAGAAGAACGATTGGATCTGGTATGCGCTGCCTTTGTCAATTGAAACGGCCGACAATGAGTACAGTACATTTTTGCCAGCCTTGGAGTTCTAAACATCAAGCAGAGTGGCGCAGCGGAAGCGTGCTGGGCCCATAACCCAGAGGTCGATGGATCGAAACCATCCTCTGCTAATTGTAAATGCTTTGGATCAGCAGATTCTCTCAGTCCATTTTAACCCTGTTCACAAGGCCATATTTACATAAGACGATGCATCCGTTATCTCAAGTGCTAAAGTGTAGCCGATGCAAACGTTGCTGCGATGATCAACCTACAGTCCTCCAATCTTCCAACTGAGCTATGGAGGTGTGCATACAAGCTTAAATTGTTCAGCCTGTGTATTGATGCGGAAAGTAATCATCAAACAACAGTTGTCTTGCAAAGCTTCAACATTCACTCGTCTACTGACCCTGGTTGAGTTATTTGAAGTTGATCAGGATCAAAGAAGAGTGTTTCTGCCCGGTTTTGAGCCGGGGACCTTTCGCGTGTGAGGCGAACGTGATGACCACTACACGACAGAAACTGCTGAAAAGCTAAGTACACGTTTGCGCGTGGATACAACATTGATATGTCTTTGAAATCTCATTCAGATTACCCTAAAGCAAGACACAAATGATTTTGGTCTTCATAAGTGCTTATCTTTGGGGTTGTCTTGGTTGTGAGGAATTCAACAGAAATATTGTTTCTCAAATGCTCACCATTTATTGCATATATTTGTCACCCAAATTACCCAAACACAGGCACTGACTTGAGTGTAATGCAGTAAGTGCTACTTGTTGGGGTAGTTTTGTTGACCTTTATTTCTCCCAGTGTGTTAGTTGCACATTAGTATTCAACTTAAGTAACATTTCAACTATAGTCTATGTCTTTGAGTATGGACAGAATGCAGTCACCTCCCAACTTCAAAATGAGTCATTATTCTGTACTATATTACTACAGAAGTTACCTGTAGATTGCATAGTATTGACATGCAGTGATACACATTATCTCAAGATTTGATTTGGAGACTTAAGCTGAATGTGCCTTCTGAAGTGGATATTCATTGCCTGAGCTTCTTAGCATTGTTTAAGTATTGCTGCTGCTGCTAGAGTTGCAACGAGAAACATCAACAACTCTGATTGACCACTTGTTAGGTGATAGCAGTCCGTTCATATCAGGTGATGGTTGAGAGTGCGGGTCTTTACTTACAATGGTCGTTGAAAGCAATCAAAACTGAGGCGGGGTTGGCCGGAAATGTCTGCATTCAGTACTTAAGAAGGGTACATCTTTGCAAGAAACAACACTTCCACTGAGGCACAGCAAAGGAGATGTTGGAAAGGAACCCCTTGGAAAACGTTAAAATCATGATGGAAGATGCCTTTACTGTAGGAAATTGAAAGTCTTTGATATTGGCCCAACTTGAGCATTGATTTGCAAATTAATTCAGCAAGTGCTTCCTGTTGGGGCGGTTGAAGAGGACAAATGCTACAGACTATAACTAAACATGTCATTGAAATCACATTCAGATTACCCTAAAGCAAAACACTAATGTATTGTTTTCTTCATAAGTGCTTCTCTTTGGGGTTGTCTTGGTTGTGAGGAATTCAACAGAAATATTGTTTCTCAAATGCTCACAATTTGTTGCATCTATTTGTATCTGATTCCATCACACACAATATAATTTCAGTCTTCAGAGTTCAGATTTGGTCATTATGATAACCTTTAGAAAAACACTAACTTTGTTTACATTGCAGTAAGTGCTTTTGTTGGGGTAGTTTTGCTGACCCAGCATCATCCAGCATGTTATCTATATGTTCATATGCAATGTTTAATTTTAAGTTTTTTTTAAGACAACAAGAAAAGTCAGAGAAGATGGTGGAAAACCCCACGTGGAAACTCAGAAGCCATGAAGAGTTGCAAGTCTTTGATATTGAACCAACTTGAGCATTGGGCTGAGTCTGAATTCAATAAGTGCTTCTCTTTGGGGCGGTTGAACATGACAAATGCTACAGACTGTAAAGGAAGAATTATATGTCATTGAAATCTCATTCAGATTACCCTAAAGCAAGACACTAATGATTTTGGTCTTCATAAGTGCTTCTCTTTGGGGTTGTCTTGGTTGTGAGGAATTCAACAGAAATATTGTTTCTCAAATGCTCACCATTTATTGCATGTATTTGTCACCCAAATTACCCAAACACAGGCACTGACTTGAGTGTAATGCAGTAAGTGCTCCTTGTTGGGGTAGTTTTGTTGACCTTTATTTCTCCCAGTGTGTTGGTTGTACATTAGTATTCAACTTTAGTAAGATATGCACATTTCAACTATAGTCTGTCTTTGAGTATGGACAGAATGCAGTCACCTCCCAACTTCAAAATGAGTCATTATTCTGTTCTATATTACTACAGAAGTTACCTGTAGATTGCATAGTATTGACATGCAGTGATACACATTATCTCAACATTTGATTTGGAGGCTTAAGCTGAATGTGCCTTCTGAAGTGGATAGTCATTGCCTGAGCTTCTTAGCATTGTTTAAGTATTGCTGCTGCTGCCAGAGTTGCAACGAGAAACATCAACAACTCTGATTGACCACTTGTTAGGTGATAGCAGTCCGTTCATATCATGTGATGGTTGAGAGTGCGGGTGTTTACTTACAATGGTTGTTGAAAGCAATCAAAACTGAGGCGGGGTTGGCCGGAAATGTCTGCATTCAGTACTTAAGAAGGGTACATCTTTGCAAGAAACAACACTTCCACTGAGGCACAGCAAAGGAGATGTTGGAAAGGAACCCCTTGGAAAACGGTAAAATCATGATGGAAGATGCCTTTACTGTAGGAAATTGAAAGTCTTTGATATTGGCCCAACTTGAGCATTGATTTGCAAATGAATTCAGCAAGTGCTTCCTGTTGGGGCGGTTGAAGAGGACACATGCTACAGACTATAAATAAACATGTAATTGAAATCACATTCAGATTACCCTAAAGCAAAACACTAATGTTTTTTTTTCTTCATAAGTGCTTCTCTTTGGGGTTGTCTTGGTTGTGAGGAATTCAACAGAAATATTGTTTCTCAAATGCTCACAATTTGTTGCATCTATTTGTATCTGATTCCATCACACACAATATAATTTCAGTCTTCAGAGTTCAGATTTGGTCATTATGATAACCTTTACACAAACACTAACTTTGTTTACATTGCAGTACGTACTTTTGTTGGGGTATTTTTGCTGACCCAGCATCATCCAGAGTGTTATCTATATGTTCATATGCAATGTTTAATTTTAAGTTTTTTTTAAGACAACAAGAAAAGTCAGAGAAGATGGTGGAAAACCCCACGTGGAAACTCAGAAGCCATGAAGAGTTGCAAGTCTTTGATATTGAGTCTGAATTCAATAAGTGCTTCTCGTTGGGGCGGTTGAACATGACAAATGCTACAGACTGTAAAGGAAGAATTATATGTCATTGAAATCACATTCAGATTACCCTAAAGCAAGACACTAATGATTTTGGTCTTCATAAGTGCTTCTCTTTGGGGTTGTCTTGGTTGTGAGGAATTCAACAGAAATATTGTTTCTCAAATGCTCACCATTTATTGCATGTATTTGTCACCCAAATTACCCAAACACAGGCACTGACTTGAGTGTAATGCAGTAAGTGCTACTTGTTGGGGTAGTTTTGTTGACCTTTATTTCTCCCAGTGTGATAGTTGTACATTAGTATTCAACTTTAGTAAGATATGCATATTTCAACTATAGTCTATGTCTTTGAGTATGGACAGAATGCAGTCACCTCCCAACTTCAAAATGAGTCATTATTCTGTACTATATTACTACAGAAGTTACCTGTAGATTGCATAGTATTGACATGCAGTGATACACATTATCTCAAGATTTGATTTGGAGACTTAGGCGCCGTTTACACGAGGAGAAAACTGCTTGTATCTGCATAGTTTTGCGTGCGTATAGCCCTATTATATACACGAGGCCGATAGAAACTGACCCCACAAACAATAACGGGTCCCAAGGTGGATAGATTTGCAAACGAAACGCTCTGGGGGGTCAACCGAGTCCGTGTAATCACCTCGATACGAATATTTCCTGAAAAAATAACGATAGCCCCGCCTCTCCCCACCTCTCCTGCTCACTGCTGTAGCAACTATCAAAAATAGCTGTGTTAATTAAACGCACAAGGGGTTCTTGAATGAAATAATATTATAAAAGACAAACCAGAATTGTTAACGCCCAATATACTCCTTAAAGAAAATAAACAGAGTCAGATTTCATGCATTGATCCATTATATTGACAAAGGAGGATCTCACCCGGTGTTTGTAGAGAATATCTCTCTTTCTGAGCCGTCCTCTCCACGGAGTTGTTTTCTTTCGTGTTTCTTGGTCGGGATGCAATATCCACAGATTGGTTTCTTTCAGTTTCTTTCAGTTTCAGTTTCGGGGCTTAAACAGAAGGGTAGCCATGGCAACATTGCAGCGGGGCTGCTCAGTTGCTCTTCTTCGCGGCTTTTGGTGTATTTTGGCGGAAGTTACAGCGCCACTTACAGTCCCAGCATATGTACTACAGCGTTTCCAGCGGCCTCGTTTGAACAGACACGTTAAATGAAACAAATGCATGTGAACGGAAGACTTTTTTGAATACGCATACTGTGCATAAACGCAAACGGTCCCGTGTGAGCGGGGCCTTAAGCTGAATGTGCCTTCTGAAGTGGATATTCATTGCCTGAGCTTCTTAGCATTGTTTAAGTATTGCTGCTGCTGCCAGAGTTGCAACGAGAAACATCAACAACTCTGATTGACCACTTGTTAGGTGATAGCAGTCCGTTCATATCAGGTGATGGTTGAGAGTGCGGGTGTTTACTTACAATGGTCGTTGAATGCAATCAAAACTGAGGCGGGGTTTGCCGGAAATGTCGGCATTCAGTACTTAAGAAGGGTACATCTTTGCAAGAAACAACACTTCCACTGAGGCACAGCAAAGGAGATGTTGGAAAGGAACTCCTTGGAAAACGGTAAAATCATGATGGAAGATGCCTTTACTGTAGGAAATTGAAAGTCTTTGATGTTGGCCCAACTTGAGCATTGATTTGCAAATGAATTCAGCAAGTGCTTCCTGTTGGGGCGGTTGAAGAAGACAAATGCTACAGACTATAACTAAACATGTCATTGAAATCACATTCAGATTACCCTAAAGCAAAACACTAATGATTTTTTTTTCTTCATAAGTGCTTCTCTTTGGGGTTGTCTTGGTTGTGAGGAATTCAACAGAAATATTGTTTCTCAAATGCTCACAATTTGTTGCATCTATTTGTATCTGATTCCATCACACACAATATAATTTCAGTCTTCAGAGTTCAGATTTGGTCATTATGATAACCTTTACAAAAACACTAACTTTGTTTACATTGCAGTAAGTGCTTTTGTTGGGGTAGTTTTGCTGACCCAGCATCATCCAGAGTGTTATCTATATGTTCATATGCAATGTTTAATTTAAAGCTTTTTTTAAGACAAAAATAAAAGTCAGAGAAGATGGTGGAAAACCCCACGTGGAAACTCAGAAGCCATGAAAAGTTGCAAGTCTTTGATATTGAACCAACGTGAGCATTGGTCTGAGTCTGAATTCAATAAGTGCTTCTCGTTGGGGCGGTTGACCATGACAAATGCTACAGACTGTAAAGGAAGAATTATATGTCATTGAAATCACATTCAGATAACCCTAAAGCAAGACACTAATGATTTTGGTCTTCATAAGTGCTTCTCTTTGGGGTTGTCTTGGTTGTGAGGAATTCAACATAAATATTGTTTCTCAAATGCTCACCATTTATTGCATGTATTTGTCACCCAAATTACCCAAACACAGTCACTGACTTGTGTGTAATGCAGTAAGTGCTACTTGTTGGGGTAGTTTTGTTGACCTTTATTTCTCCCAGTGTGTTAGTTGTACATTAGTATTCAACTTTAGTAAGATATGCACATTTCAACTATAGTCTATGTCTTTGAGTATGGACAGAATGCAGTCACCTCCCAACTTCAAAATGAGTCATTATTCTGTACTATATTACTAGAGAAGTTACCTGTAGATTGCATAGTATTGACATGCAGTGATACACATTATCTCAAGATTTGATTTGGAGGCTTACGCTGAATGTGCCTTCTGAAGTGGATATTCATTGCCTGAGCTTCTTAGCATTGTTTAAGTATTGCTGCTGCTGCCAGAGTTGCAACGAGAAACATCAACAACTCTGATTGACCACTTGTTAGGTGATAGCAGTCCGTTCATATCAGGTGATGGTTGAGAGTGCGGGTGTTTACTTACAATGGTCGTTGAAAGCAATCAAAACTGAGGCGGGGTTTGCCGGAAATGTCTGCATTCAGTACTTAAGAAGGGTACATCTTTGCAAGAAACAACACTTCCACTGAGGCACAGCAAAGGAGATGTTGGAAAGGAACCCCTTGGAAAACGGTAAAATCATGATGGAAGATGCCTTTACTGTAGGAAATTGAAAGTCTTTGATATTGGCCCAACTTGAGCATTGATTTGCAAATGAATTCAGCAAGTGCTTCCTGTTGGGGCGGTTGAAGAGGACAAATGCTACAGACTATAACTAAACATGTCCCAGCATCATCCAGAGCAGGGGTGGGCAATTATTTTTTACAAGGGGCCACTTCAGAAACTCGAGCTGTGTTGGGGGGCCGAATCAAAAATAAGTTGAACTTAATTCTGCTCAATATACCAATACTGAAAAGGTGTTTTACAGTATGTTAAAGATAAGAAATGAATCAGCTTTATACAAAAAGAAATGAGTGCTTTTGATTTTTGTTTTTCAGTTCATTTTACTTGTTCAGTGAGAAAAGTCCAGTCTGTCTTGGGCTTGAACAAGTGCACGGAAATCTGGTTCAATGTCTGAGGTGGATTTGCGAAGGACAGCTGAGAGGTGATCATCAGTGATAGAGGATCTGTATCTGTATTTGTTGAACTTCATCACTGAGAATGTCTGTTCACATATGTAGGTAGATCCAAAGAGGACCATCATCTTCTGAGCACGTCTCCTGATGTGTGGAAAGTTCTCCTCTTTCAGGGAAGCGTAAAACTCAGGCAGTGAGACTGACCTAAAGTGCTCTGACAGAAGTGTGTCAGACTGCAGTTCAATGAGTTCAAGCTGAACATCACTGGGTGCATCATCCACATGGCATGTAAATGGGGAAAAGATCATGTTCATTTTATTCTCAACTGTTTTGAAGTCTTTAAATCGCCTTGAAAACTCACCATGCAGTGCTTCTAACATGGATGAGTACCTCTGGAGGTGATCAGCTGATGGTGTGGCTTCCTTCAGTGTTGGCAAGTGCGTGAGAATGTTGTCCTCCATTTGGCTTGAGAGAAGCTGCAGCTTTCTCATGAAAGCCTTCACTGCACTGTACATGTCATGCACAAAAAGGCCCTTGCCTTGCAGTTTGACATTTAGTTCACTCATTAGTGCAGTCACATCTACAGCAAAACCAAGGTCTGCCATCCAGTCTGCATCTGAAAGCTGTGGGATGTCGTTTCCTTTCTTCACACAGAAGTCTTGAATCTCTTCTCTCAGGTCCCATACTCTTTTCAGCACTTTGCCCAGGCTGAGCCACCTGACAGCTGCATGGTAGGGTATGTCACGATGTTCAGTCTCACTTTCCTCCAAAAGTGCAACAAACTGTCTGTGATTCAATGCTCTTGCCCTGATGAAGTTAACTATTTTAGTTACAACATCAACAACATGGTTAATTTTTAACACTGACTTACACAACACTTCCTGATGTATAATACAATGCAAAAATACCAATTTCTGCTCAGGGTTCATTTCTGTCACTTTATCCTGCATTCTCTTCAATAGTCCAACATTTTTCCCTGTCAGATTTGGACAACCATCCGTTGTCACGCCTGCCAGCTTGTCCCATTTCAGTCCCAACTTTTCCACATGCATTTACCTCCGTGAACAAATCACTCCCTGTTGTTGTCCCTTTCATTGACTGCATGGCTGCCAGCTCCTCCGTGATTTTGAAGTCTGTAGGTATCCCACGTAGGAAGATGAGTAGCTGGGCAGTGTCACGTACATCGCAGCTCTCATCCAAAGCCAAGGAAAAAAAGTAAAAGTTGACCGCTCTGTTCTGCAGCTGAAGCTCCAGATTTCCCGCGATGTCCTCAATTCTCCTCGTAACAGTGCGTCGCGAGAGCGGCACTTTCTCAAATGCCTCCTTTTTCTCCGGGCATATTAGTGCGGCAGAGTCCAACAAACACTCCTTAATGAACTCTCCGTCCGAAAACGGTTTACTTTTAAGACATAACTAGTCTTGACAGCTGCATCTCTGGATGTGGAATGTTTTGTGAAAATGTGTTGTTGGCTTTGCAGCTTAGCTAGCAAAGCATCCGACCCCTTTGCCCGCTCTTCCTCAGACAGGTTCTTGTATTTATCTGCGTGTTTGGTAGCATAGTGGCGACTCAAATTGTACTCCTTGAACACAGCGACCTGCGCACCACAAACTAAACACACAGCTTTACCTTTCACTTCTGTAAATAAATACTTAGCGGTCCATGTCTTGTTGAAAACGCGGCATTCAGTATCGATCTTTCTTTTTTTGCCCTTAGAGGACATTTCGTGGACTAGCCGGCCAGCATCACTCGTAGCTGTTCACGGCATGCGCGTTTACGTAAATAAATAAAAAAAACAGCAGCGCCCTTTTCAAAATAAAAGCAACACAGTTAGAAAAGTATTTACGCCATGCAAGCAATACAGCTGTGTTGCTTTTATTTTGAAAAGGTTGCTGTTTTTTTTAATTATGTTATAATTTATGATCAACCTCACACGGGCCGGCCAAGGCCGGCCAACGGGCCGGATGTGGCCCGCGGGCCGTAAAATGCCCACCCCTGATCCAGAGTGTTATCTATATGTTCATATGCAATGTTTAATTTAAAGTTTTTTTTAAGACAAAAAGAAAAGTCAGAGAAGATGGTGGAAAACCCCACGTGGAAACTCAGAAGCCATGAAAAGTTGCAAGTCTTTGATATTGAACCAACGTGAGCATTGGTCTGAGTCTGAATTCAATAAGTGCTTCTCGTTGGGGCGGTTGAACATGACAAATGCTACAGACTGTAAAGGAAGAATTATATGTCATTGAAATCACATTCAGATTACCCTAAAGCAAGACACTAATGATTTTGGTCTTCATAAGTGCTTCTCTTTGGGGTTGTCTTGGTTGTGAGGAATTCAACAGAAATATTGTTTCTCAAATGCTCACCATTTGTTCAATCTATTTGTATCTGATTCCATCACATACAATATAATTTATGTCATCAGAGTTCAGATTTGGTCCTTATTATTACCTTTACAAAAACACTAACTTTGTTTACATTGCAGTAAGTGCTTTTGTTGGGGTAGTTTTGCTGACCCTGCATCATCCAATGTGTTATCTATATGTTCATATGCACACTTTATTTTTACGTCATATATTAGAAGACAAAAAGAAAAGTCAGAAGATGGTGGAAAACCCCACGTGGAAACTCATAAGCCATGAAGAGTTGCAAGTCTTTGATATTGAACCAACTTCAGCATTGGGCTGAGTCTAAATTCAATAAGTGCTTCTCTTTGGGGCGGTTGAACATGACAAATGCTACAGACTGTAAAGGAAGAATTATATGTCATTGAAATCTCATTCAGATTACCCTAAAGCAAGACACTAATGATTTTTGTCTTCATAAGTGCTTCTCTTTGGGGTTGTCTTGGTTGTGAGGAATTCAACAGAAATATTGTTTCTCAAATGCTCACCATTTATTGCATGTATTTGTCACCCAAATTACCCAAACACAGGCACTGACTTGAGTGTAATGCAGTAAGTGCTACTTGTTGGGGTAGTTTTGTTGACCTGTATTTCTCCCAGTGTGTTGGTTGTACATTAGTATTCAACTTTAGTAAGATATGCACATTTCAACTATAGTCTGTCTTTGAGTATGGACAGAATGCAGTCACCTCCCAACTTCAAAATGAGTCATTATTCTGTACTATATTACTACAGAAGTTACCTGTAGATTGCATAGTATTGAAATGCAGTGATACACATTATCTCAAGATTTGATTTGGACACTTAAGCTGAATGTACCTTCTGAAGTGGATATTCATTGCCTGAGCTTCTTAGCATTGTTTAAGTATTGCTGCTGCTGCCAGAGTTGCAACGAGAAACATCAACAACTCTAATTGATCACTTGTTAGGTGATAGCAGTCCGTTCATATCAGGTGATGGTTGAGAGTGCGGGTGTTTACTTACAATGGTCGTTGAAAGTAATCAAAACTGAGGCGGGATTGGCCGGAAATGTCTGCATTCAGTACTTAAGAAGGGTACATCTTTGCAAGAAACAACACTTCCACTGAGGCACAGCAAAGGAGATGTTGGAAAGGAACTCCTTGGAAAACGGTAAAATCATGATGGAAGATGCCTTGACTGTAGGAAATTGAAAGTCTTTGATATTGGCCCAACTTGAGCATTTGAATTCAGCAAGTGCTTCCTGTTGGGGCGGTTGAAGAGGACAAATGCTACAGACTATAACTAAACATGTCATTGAAATCACATTCAGATTACCCTAAAGCAAAACACTAATGTTTTTTTTTCTTCATAAGTGCTTCTCTTTGGGGTTGTCTTGGTTGTGAGGAATTCAACAGAAATATTGTTTCTCAAATGCTCACAATTTGTTGCATCTATTTGTATCTGATTCCATCACACACAATATAATTTCAGTCTTCAGAGTTCAGATTTGGTCATTATGATAACCTTTACAAAAACACTAACTTTGTTTACATTGCAGTAAGTGCTTTTGTTGGGGTAGTTTTGCTGACCCAGCATCATCCAGAGTGTTATCTATATGTTCATATGCAATGTTTAATTTTAAGTTTTTTTTAAGACAACAAGAAAAGTCAGAGAAGATGGTGGAAAACCCCACGTGGAAACTCAGAAGCCATGAAGAGTTGCAAGTCTTTGATATTGAGTCTGAATTCAATAAGTGCTTCTCGTTGGGGCGGTTGAACATGACAAATGCTACAGACTGTAAAGGAAGAATTATATGTCATTGAAATCTACATTCAGATTACCCTAAAGCAAGACACTAATGATTTTGGTCTTCATAAGTGCTTCTCTTTGGGGTTGTCTTGGTTGTGAGGAATTCAACAGAAATATTGTTTCTCAAATGCTCACAATTTGTTCAATCTATTTGTATCTGATTCCATCACATACAATATAATTTATGTCATAAGAGTTCAGATTTGGTCCTTATTATTACCTTTACAAAAACACTAACTTTGTTTACATTGCAGTAAGTGCTTTTGTTGGGGTAGTTTTGCTGACCCAGCATCATCCAATGTGTTATCTATATGTTCATATGCACACTTTATTTTTACGTCATATATTAGAAGACAAAAATTAAAGTCAGAGAAGATGGTGGAAAACCCCACTTGAAAACTCATAAGCCATGAAGAGTTGCAAAACTTTGATATTGAACCAACTTGAGCATTGGGCTGAGTCTGAATTCAATAAGTGCTTCTCTTTGGGGCGGTTGAACATGACAAATGCTACAGACTGTAAAGGAAGAATTATATGTCATTGAAATCTCATTCAGATTACCCTAAAGCAAGACACTAATGATTTTGGTCTTCATAAGTGCTTCTCTTTGGGGTTGTCTTGGTTGTGAGGAATTCAACAGAAATATTGTTTCTCAAATGCTCACCATTTATTGCATGTATTTGTCACCCAAATTACCCAAACACAGGCACTGACTTGAGTGTAATGCAGTAAGTGCTCCTTGTTGGGGTAGTTTTGTTGACCTTTATTTCTCCCAGTGTGTTGGTTGTACATTAGTATTCAACTTTAGTAAGATATGCACATTTCAACTATAGTCTGTCTTTGAGTATGGACAGAATGCAGTCACCTCCCAACTTCAAAATGAGTCATTATTCTGTTCTATATTACTACAGAAGTTACCTGTAGATTGCATAGTATTGACATGCAGTGATACACATTATCTCAAGATTTGATTTGGAGACTTAAGCTGAATGTGCCTTCTGAAGTGGATATTCATTGCCTGAGCTTCTTAGCATTGTTTAAGTATTGCTGCTGCTGCCAGAGTTGCAACGAAAAACATCAACAACTCTGATTGACCACTTGTTAGGTGATAGCAGTCCGTTCATATCAGGTGATGGTTGAGAGTGCAGGTGTTTACTTACAATGGTTGTTGAATGCAATCAAAACTGAGGCGGGGTTGGCCGGAAATGTCTGCATTCAGTACTGAAGAAGGGTACATCTTTGCAAGAAACAACACTTCCACTGAGGCACAGCAAAGGAGATGTTGGAAAGGAACCCCTTGGAAAACGGTAAAATCATGATGGAAGATTTCTTTACTGTAGGAAATTGAAAGTCTTTGATATTGGCCCAACTTGAGCATTGATTTGCAATTGAATTCAGCAAGTGCTTCCTGTTGGGGCGGTTGAAGAGGACAAATGCTACAGACTATAACTAAACATGTCATTGAAATCACATTCAGATTACCCTAAAGCAAAACACTAATGATTTTTGTCTTCATAAGTGCTTCTCTTTGGGGCTGTCTTGGTTGTGAGGAATTCAACAGAAATATTGTTTCTCAAATGCTCACAATTTGTTGCATCTATTTGTATCTGATTCCATCACACACAATATAATTTCAGTCTTCAGAGTTCAGATTTGGTCATTATGATAACCTTTACAAAAACACTAACTTTGTTTACATTGCAGTAAGTGCTTTTGTTGGGGTAGTTTTGCTGACCCAGCATCATCCAGCGTGTTATCTATATGTTCATATGCAATGTTTAATTTAAAGTTTTTTTTAAGACAAAAATAAAAGTCAGAGAAGATGGTGGAAAACCCCACGTGGAAACTCAGAAGCCATGAAAAGTTGCAAGTCTTTGATATTGAACCAACGTGAGCATTGGTCTGAGTCTGAATTCAATAAGTGCTTCTCATTGGGGCGGTTGAACATGACAAATGCTACAGACTGTAAAGGAAGAATTATATGTCATTGAAATCTCATTCAGATTACCCTAAAGCAAGACACTAATGCTTTTGGTCTTCATAAGTGCTTCTCTTTGGGGTTGTCTTGGTTGTGAGGAATTCAACATAAATATTGTTTCTCAAATGCTCACCATTTATTGCATGTATTTGTCACCCAAATTACCCAAACACAGGCACTGACTTGAGTGTAATGCAGTAAGTGCTACTTGTTGGGGTAGTTTTGTTGACCTTTATTTCTCCCAGTGTGTTAGTTGTACATTAGTATTCAACTTTAGTAAGATATGCACATTTCAACTATAGTCTATGTCTTTGAGTATGGACAGAATGCAGTCACCTCCCAACTTCAAAATGAGTCATTATTCTGTACTATATTACTACAGAAGTTACCTGTAGATTGCATAGTATTGACATGCAGTGATACACATTATCTCAAGATTTGATTTGGAGGCTTACGCTGAATGTGCCTTCTGAAGTGGATATTCATTGCCTGAGCTTCTTAGCATTGTTTAAGTATTGCTGCTGCTGCCAGAGTTGCAACGAGAAACATCAACAACTCTGATTGACCACTTGTTAGGTGATAGCAGTCCGTTCATATCATGTGATGGTTGAGAGTGCGGGTGTTTACTTACAATGGTCGTTGAAAGCAATCAAAACTGAGGCGGGGTTGGCCGGAAATGTCTGCATTCAGTACTTAAGAAGGGTACATCTTTGCAAGAAACAACACTTCCACTGAGGCACAGCAAAGGAGATGTTGGAAAGGAACCCCTTGGAAAACGGTAAAATCATGATGGAAGATGCCTTTACTGTAGGAAATTGAAAGTCTTTGATATTGGCCCAACTTGAGCATTGATTTGCAAATGAATTCAGCAAGTGCTTCCTGTTGGGGCGGTTGAAGAGGACACATGCTACAGACTATAACTAAACATGTCATTGAAATCACATTCAGATTACCCTAAAGCAAAACACTAATGTTTTTTTTTCTTCATAAGTGCTTCTCTTTGGGGTTGTCTTGGTTGTGAGGAATTCAACAGAAATATTGTTTCTCAAATGCTCACAATTTGTTGCATCTATTTGTATCTGATTCCATCACACACAATATAATTTCAGTCTTCAGAGTTCAGATTTGGTCATTATGATAACCTTTACACAAACACTAACTTTGTTTACATTGCAGTAAGTGCTTTTGTTGGGGTAGTTTTGCTGACCCAGCATCATCCAGAGTGTTATCTATATGTTCATATGCAATGTTTAATTTTAAGTTTTTTTTAAGACAACAAGAAAAGTCAGAGAAGATGGTGGAAAACCCCACGTGGAAACTCAGAAGCCATGAAGAGTTGCAAGTCTTTGATATTGAGTCTGAATTCAATAAGTGCTTCTCGTTGGGGCGGTTGAACATGACAAATGCTACAGACTGTAAAGGAAGAATTATATGTCATTGAAATCACATTCAGATTACCCTAAAGCAAGACACTAATGATTTTGGTCTTCATAAGTGCTTCTCTTTGGGGTTGTCTTGGTTGTGAGGAATTCAACAGAAATATTGTTTCTCAAATGCTCACCATTTATTGCATGTATTTGTCACCCAAATTACCCAAACACAGGCACTGACTTGAGTGTAATGCAGTAAGTGCTACTTGTTGGGGTAGTTTTGTTGACCTTTATTTCTCCCAGTGTGTTAGTTGTACATTAGTATTCAACTTTAGTAAGATATGCATATTTCAACTATAGTCTATGTCTTTGAGTATGGACAGAATGCAGTCACCTCCCAACTTAAAAATGAGTCATTATTCTGTACTATATTACTACAGAAGTTACCTGTAGATTGCATAGTATTGACATGCAGTGATACACATTATCTCAAGATTTGATTTGGAGACTTAGGCGCCGTTTACACGAGGAGAAAACTGCTTGTATCTGCATAGTTTTGCGTGCGTATAGCCCTATTATATACACGAGGCCGATAGAAACTGACCCCACAAACAATAACGGGTCCCAAGGTGGATAGATTTGCAAACGAAACGCTCTGGGGGGTCAACCGAGTCCGTGTAATCACCTCGATACGAATATTTCCTGAAAAAATAACGATAGCCCCGCCTCTCCCCACCTCTCCTGCTCACTGCTGTAGCAACTATCAAAAATAGCTGTGTTAATTAAACGCACAAGGGGTTCTTGAATGAAATAATATTATAAAAGACAAACCAGAATTGTTAACGCCCAATATACTCCTTAAACAAAATAAACAGAGTCAGATTTCATGCATTGATCCATTATATTGACAAAGGAGGATCTCACCCGGTGTTTGTAGAGAATATCTCTCTTTCTGAGCCGTCCTCTCCACGGAGTTGTTTTCTTTCGTGTTTCTTGGTCGGGATGCAATATCCACAGATTGGTTTCTTTCAGTTTCTTTCAGTTTCTTTCAGTTTCAGTTTCAGTTTCGGGGCTTAAACAGAAGGGTAGCCATGGCAACATTGCAGCGGGGCTGCTCAGTTGCTCTTCTTCGCGGCTTTTGGTGTATTTTGGCGGAAGTTACAGCGCCACTTACAGTCCCAGCATATGTACTACAGCGTTTCCAGCGGCCTCGTTTGAACAGACACGTTAAATGAAACAAATGCATGTGAACGGAAGACTTTTTTGAATACGCATACTGTGCATAAACGCAAACGGTCCCGTGTGAGCGGGGCCTTAAGCTGAATGTGCCTTCTGAAGTGGATATTCATTGCCTGAGCTTCTTAGCATTGTTTAAGTATTGCTGCTGCTGCCAGAGTTGCAACGAGAAACATCAACAACTCTGATTGACCACTTGTTAGGTGATAGCAGTCCGTTCATATCAGGTGATGGTTGAGAGTGCGGGTGTTTACTTACAATGGTCGTTGAATGCAATCAAAACTGAGGCGGGGTTTGCCGGAAATGTCGGCATTCAGTACTTAAGAAGGGTACATCTTTGCAAGAAACAACACTTCCACTGAGGCACAGCAAAGGAGATGTTGGAAAGGAACTCCTTGGAAAACGGTAAAATCATGAAGGAAGATGCCTTTACTGTAGGAAATTGAAAGTCTTTGATATTGGCCCAACTTGAGCATTGATTTGCAAATGAATTCAGCAAGTGCTTCCTGTTGGGGCGGTTGAAGAAGACAAATGCTACAGACTATAACTAAACATGTCATTGAAATCACATTCAGATTACCCTAAAGCAAAACACTAATGATTTTTTTTTCTTCATAAGTGCTTCTCTTTGGGGTTGTCTTGGTTGTGAGGAATTCAACAGAAATATTGTTTCTCAAATGCTCACAATTTGTTGCATCTATTTGTATCTGATTCCATCACACACAATATAATTTCAGTCTTCAGAGTTCAGATTTGGTCATTATGATAACCTTTACAAAAACACTAACTTTGTTTACATTGCAGTAAGTGCTTTTGTTGGGGTAGTTTTGCTGACCCAGCATCATCCAGAGTGTTATCTATATGTTCATATGCAATGTTTAATTTAAAGCTTTTTTTAAGACAAAAATAAAAGTCAGAGAAGATGGTGGAAAACCCCACGTGGAAACTCAGAAGCCATGAAAAGTTGCAAGTCTTTGATATTGAACCAACGTGAGCATTGGTCTGAGTCTGAATTCAATAAGTGCTTCTCGTTGGGGCGGTTGACCATGACAAATGCTACAGACTGTAAAGGAAGAATTATATGTCATTGAAATCACATTCAGATAACCCTAAAGCAAGACACTAATGATTTTGGTCTTCATAAGTGCTTCTCTTTGGGGTTGTCTTGGTTGTGAGGAATTCAACAGAAATATTGTTTCTCAAATGCTCACCATTTATTGCATGTATTTGTCACCCAAATTACCCAAACACAGGCACTGACTTGAGTGTAATGCAGTAAGTGCTCCTTGTTGGGGTAGTTTTGTTGACCTTTATTTCTCCCAGTGTGTTGGTTGTACATTAGTATTCAACTTTAGTAAGATATGCACATTTCAACTATAGTCTGTCTTTGAGTATGGACAGAATGCAGTCACCTCCCAACTTCAAAATGAGTCATTATTCTGTTCTATATTACTACAGAAGTTACCTGTAGATTGCATAGTATTGAAATGCAGTGATACACATTATCTCAAGATTTGATTTGGACACTTAAGCTGAATGTGCCTTCTGAAGTGGATATTCATTGCCTGAGCTTCTTAGCATTGTTTAAGTATTGCTGCTGCTGCCAGAGTTGCAACGAGAAACATCAACAACTCTAATTGATCACTTGTTAGGTGATAGCAGTCCGTTCATATCAGGTGATGGTTGAGAGTGCGGGTGTTTACTTACAATGGTCGTTGAAAGCAATCAAAACTGAGGCGGGATTGGCCGGAAATGTCTGCATTCAGTACTTAAGAAGGGTACATCTTTGCAAGAAACAACACTTCCACTGAGGCACAGCAAAGGAGATGTTGGAAAGGAACTCCTTGGAAAACGGTAAAATCATGATGGAAGATGCCTTGACTGTAGGAAATTGAAAGTCTTTGATATTGGCCCAACTTGAGCATTTGAATTCAGCAAGTGCTTCCTGTTGGGGCGGTTGAAGAAGACAAATGCTACAGACTATAACTAAACATGTCATTGAAATCACATTCAGATTACCCTAAAGCAAAACACTAATGATTTTTTTTTCTTCATAAGTGCTTCTCTTTGGGGTTGTCTTGGTTGTGAGGAATTCAACAGAAATATTGTTTCTCAAATGCTCACAATTTGTTGCATCTATTTGTATCTGATTCCATCACACACAATATAATTTCAGTCTTCAGAGTTCAGATTTGGTCATTATGATAACCTTTACAAAAACACTAACTTTGTTTACATTGCAGTAAGTGCTTTTGTTGGGGTAGTTTTGCTGACCCAGCATCATCCAGAGTGTTATCTATATGTTCATATGCAATGTTTAATTTAAAGTTTTTTTTAAGACAAAAATAAAAGTCAGAGAAGATGGTGGAAAACCCCACGTGGAAACTCAGAAGCCATGAAAAGTTGCAAGTCTTTGATATTGAACCAACGTGAGCATTGGTCTGAGTCTGAATTCAATAAGTGCTTCTCGTTGGGGCGGTTGAACATGACAAATGCTACAGACTGTAAAGGAAGAATTATATGTAATTGAAATCACATTCAGATTACCCTAAAGCAAAAAACTAAGGATGTTGGTCTTCATAAGTGCTTCTCTTTGGGGTTGTCTTGGTTGTGAGGAATTCAACAGAAATATTGTTTCTCAAATGCTAAACATTTATTGCATGTATTTGTCACCCAAATTACCCAAACACAGGCACTGACTTGTGTGTAATGCAGTAAGTGCTACTTGTTGGGGTAGTTTTGTTGACCTTTATTTCTCCCAGTGTGTTAGTTGTACATTAGTATTCAACTTTAGTAAGATATGCACATTTCAACTATAGTCTATGTCTTTGAGTATGGACAGAATGCAGTCACCTCCCAACTTCAAAATGAGTCATTATTCTGTACTATATTACTACAGAAGTTACCTGTAGATTGCATAGTATTGACATGCAGTGATACACATTATCTCAAGATTTGATTTGGAGGCTTACGCTGAATGTGCCTTCTGAAGTGGATATTCATTGCCTGAGCTTCTTAGCATTGTTTAAGTATTGCTGCTGCTGCCAGAGTTGCAACGAGAAACATCAACAACTCTGATTGACCACTTGTTAGGTGATAGCAGTCCGTTCATATCAGGTGATGGTTGAGAGTGCGGGTGTTTACTTACAATGGTCGTTGAAAGCAATCAAAACTGAGGCGGGGTTGGCCGGAAATGTCTGCATTCAGTACTTAAGAAGGGTACATCTTTGCAAGAAACAACACTTCCACTGAGGCACAGCAAAGGAGATGTTGGAAAGGAACCCCTTGGAAAACGGTAAAATCATGTTGGAAGATGCCTTTACTGTAGGAAATTGAAAGTCTTTGATATTGGCCCAACTTGAGCATTGATTTGCAAATGAATTCAGCAAGTGCTTCCTGTTGGGGCGGTTGAAGAGGACAAATGCTACAGACTATAAATAAACATGTCATTGAAATCACATTCAGATTACCCTAAAGCAAAACACTAATGTATTGTTTTCTTCATAAGTGCTTCTCTTTGGGGTTGTCTTGGTTGTGAGGAATTCAACAGAAATATTGTTTCTCAAATGCTCACAATTTGTTGCATCTATTTGTATCTGATTCCATCACACACAATATAATTTCAGTCTTCAGAGTTCAGATTTGGTCATTATGATAACCTTTACAAAAACACTAACTTTGTTTACATTGCAGTAAGTGCTTTTGTTGGGGTAGTTTTGCTGACCCAGCATCATCCAGCATGTTATCTATATGTTCATATGCAATGTTTAATTTTAAGTTTTTTTTAAGACAACAAGAAAAGTCAGAGAAGATGGTGGAAAACCCCACGTGGAAACTCAGAAGCCATGAAGAGTTGCAAGTCTTTGATATTGAGTCTGAATTCAATAAGTGCTTCTCGTTGGGGCGGTTGAACATGACAAATGCTACAGACTGTAAAGGAAGAATTATATGTCATTGAAATCTCATTCAGATTACCCTAAAGCAAGACACTAATGATTTTGATCTTCATAAGTGCTTCTCTTTGGGGTTGTCTTGGTTGTGAGGAATTCAACAGAAATATTGTTTCTCAAATGCTCACAATTTGTTCAATCTATTTGTATCTGATTCCATCACATACAATATAATTTATGTCATAAGAGTTCAGATTTGGCCCTTATTATTACCTTTACAAAAACACTAACTTTGTTTACATTGCAGTAAGTGCTTTTGTTGGGGTAGTTTTGCTGACCCAGCATCATCCAATGTGTTATCTATATGTTCATATGCACACTTTATTTTTACGTCATATATTAGAAGACAAAAATTAAAGTCAGAGAAGATGGTGGAAAACCCCACTTGAAAACTCATAAGCCATGAAGAGTTGCAAGTCTTTGATATTGAACCAACTTCAGCATTGGGCTGAGTCTAAATTCAATAAGTGCTTCTCGTTGGGGCGGTTGAACATGACAAATGCTACAGACTGTAAAGGAAGAATTATATGTCATTGAAATCACATTCAGATTACCCTAAAGCAAGACACTAATGATTTTTGTCTTCATAAGTGCTTCTCTTTGGGGTTGTCTTGGTTGTGAGGAATTCAACAGAAATATTGTTTCTCAAATGCTCACCATTTATTGCATGTATTTGTCACCCAAATTACCCAAACACAGGCACTGACTTGAGTGTAATGCAGTAAGTGCTACTTGTTGGGGTAGTTTTGTTGACCTGTATTTCTCCCAGTGTGTTGGTTGTACATTAGTATTCAACTTTAGTAAGATATGCACATTTCAACTATAGTCTGTCTTTGAGTATGGACAGAATGCAGTCACCTCCCAACTTCAAAATGAGTCATTATTCTGTACTATATTACTACAGAAGTTACCTGTAGATTGCATAGTATTGAAATGCAGTGATACACATTATCTCAAGATTTGATTTGGACACTTAAGCTGAATGTACCTTCTGAAGTGGATATTCATTGCCTGAGCTTCTTAGCATTGTTTAAGTATTGCTGCTGCTGCCAGAGTTGCAACGAGAAACATCAACAACTCTAATTGATCACTTGTTAGGTGATAGCAGTCCGTTCATATCAGGTGATGGTTGAGAGTGCGGGTGTTTACTTACAATGGTCGTTGAAAGCAATCAAAACTGAGGCGGGATTGGCCGGAAATGTCTGCATTCAGTACTTAAGAAGGGTACATCTTTGCAAGAAACAACACTTCCACTGAGGCACAGCAAAGGAGATGTTGGAAAGGAACCCCTTGGAAAACGGTAAAATCATGATGGAAGATGCCTTGACTGTAGGAAATTGAAAGTCTTTGATATTGGCCCAACTTGAGCATTTGAATTCAGCAAGTGCTTCCTGTTGGGGCGGTTGAAGAGGACAAATGCTACAGACTATAACTAAACATGTCATTGAAATCACATTCAGATTACCCTAAAGCAAAACACTAATGGTTTTTTTTCTTCCTAAGTGCTTCTCTTTGGGGTTGTCTTGGTTGTGAGGAATTCAACAGAAATATTGTTTCTCAAATGCTCACAATTTGTTGCATCTATTTGTATCTGATTCCATCACACACAATATAATTTCAGTCTTCAGAGTTCAGATTTGGTCATTATGATAACCTTTACAAAAACACTAACTTTGTTTACATTGCAGTAAGTGCTTTTGTTGGGGTAGTTTTGCTGACCCTGCATCATCCAGCATGTTATCTATATGTTCATATGCAATATTTAATTTTAAGGTTTTTTTAAGACAAAAATAAAAGTCAGAGAAGATGGTGGAAAACCCCACGTGGAAACTCAGAAGCCATGAAAAGTTGCAAGTCTTTGATATTGAACCAACGTGAGCATTGGTCTGAGTCTGAATTCAATAAGTGCTTCTCGTTGGGGCGGTTGAACATGACAAATGCTACAGACTGTAAAGGAAGAATTATATGTCATTGAAATCACATTCAGATTACCCTAAAGCAAAACACTAATGATTTTTGTCTTCATAAGTGCTTCTCTTTGGGGTTGTCTTGGTTGTGAGGAATTCAACAGAAATATTGTTTCTCAAATGCTCACCATTTGTTCAATCTATTTGTATCTGATTCCATCACATACAATATAATTTATGTCATCAGGAGTTCAGATTTGGTCATTATGATTACCTTTACAAAAACACTAACTTTGTTTACATTGCAGTAAGTGCTTTTGTTGGGGTAGTTTTGCTGACACTGCATCATCCAATGTGTTATCTATATGTTCATATGCACACTTTATTTTTACGTCATATATTAGAAGACAAAAAGAAAAGTCAGAGAAGATGGTGGAAAACCCCACGTGGAAACTCAGAAGCCATGAAAAGTTGCAAGTCTTTGATATTGAACCAACTTGAGCATTGGTCTGAGTCTGAATTCAATAAGTGCTTCTCGTTGGGGCGGTTGAACATGACAAATGCTACAGACTGTAAAGGAAGAATTATATGTCATTGAAATCACATTCAGATTACCCTAAAGCAAAACACTAATGATTTTGGTCTTCATAAGTGCTTCTCTTTGGGGTTGTCTTGGTTGTGAGGAATTCAACAGAAATATTGTTTCTCAAATGCTCACCATTTATTGCATGTATTTGTCACCCAAATTACCCAAACACAGGCACTGACTTGAGTGTAATGCAGTAAGTGCTACTTGTTGGGGTAGTTTTGTTGACCTTTATTTCTCCCAGTGTGTTAGTTGTACATTAGTATTCAACTTTAGTAAGATATGAACATTTCAACTATAGTCTATGTCTTTGAGTATGGACAGAAGGCAGTCACCTCCCAACTTCAAAATGAGTCATTATTCTGTACTATATTACTACAGAAGTTACCTGTAGATTGCATAGTATTGACATGCAGTGATACACATTATCTCAAGATTTGATTTGGAGACTTAAGCTGAATGTGCCTTCTGAAGTGGATATTCATTGCCTGAGCTTCTTAGCATTGTTTAAGTATTGCTGCTGCTGCCAGAGTTGCAACGAGAAACATCAACAACTCTGATTGACCACTTGTTAGGTGATAGCAGTCCGTTCATATCAGGTGATGGTTGAGAGTGCGGGTGTTTACTTACAATGGTTGTTGAAAGCAATCAAAACTGAGGCGGGGTTGGCCGGAAATGTCTGCATTCAGTACTTAAGAAGGGTACATCTTTGCAAGAAACAACACTTCCACTGAGGCACAGCAAAGGAGATGTTGGAAAGGAACCCCTTGGAAAACGGTAAAATCATGATGGAAGATGCCTTTACTGTAGGAAATTGAAAGTCTTTGATATTGGCCCAACTTGAGCATTGATTTGCAAATGAATTCAGCAAGTGCTTCCTGTTGGGGCGGTTGAAGAGGACACATGCTACAGACTATAACTAAACATGTAATTGAAATCCCATTCAGATTACCCTAAAGCAAAACACTAATGTTTTTTTTTCTTCATAAGTGCTTCTCTTTGGGGTTGTCTTGGTTGTGAGGAATTCAACAGAAATATTGTTTCTCAAATGCTCACAATTTGTTGCATCTATTTGTATCTGATTCCATCACACACAATATCATTTCAGTCTTCAGAGTTCAGATTTGGTCATTATGATAACCTTTACACAAACACTAACTTTGTTTACATTGCAGTAAGTGCTTTTGTTGGGGTAGTTTTGCTGACCCAGCATCATCCAGCGTGTTATCTATATGTTCATATGCAATGTTTAATTTTAAGTTTTTTTTAAGACAACAAGAAAAGTCAGAGAAGATGGTGGAAAACCCCACGTGGAAACTCAGAAGCCATGAAGAGTTGCAAGTCTTTGTTATTGAGTCTGAATTCAATAAGTGCTTCTCGTTGGGGCGGTTGAACATGACAAATGCTACAGACTGTAAAGGAAGAATTATATGTCATTGAAATCACATTCAGATTACCCTAAAGCAAGACACTAATGATTTTGGTCTTCATAAGTGCTTCTCTTTGGGGTTGTCTTGGTTGTGAGGAATTCAACAGAAATATTGTTTCTCAAATGCTCACCATTTATTGCATGTATTTGTCACCCAAATTACCCAAACACAGGCACTGACTTGAGTGTAATGCAGTAAGTGCTACTTGTTGGGGTAGTTTTGTTGACCTTTATTTCTCCCAGTGTGTTAGTTGTACATTAGTATTCAACTTTAGTAAGATATGCACATTTCAACTATAGTCTATGTCTTTGAGTATGGACAGAATGCAGTCACCTCCCAACTTAAAAATGAGTCATTATTCTGTACTATATTACTACAGAAGTTACCTGTAGATTGCATAGTATTGACATGCAGTGATACACATTATCTCAAGATTTGATTTGGAGACTTAGGCGCCGTTTACACAAGGAGAAAACTGCTTGTATCTGCATAGTTTCCCGTGCGTATAGCCCTATTATTTACACGAGGCCGATAGAAACTGACCCCACAAACAATAACGGGTCCCAAGGTGGATAGATTTGCAAACGAAACGCTCTGGGGGGTCAACCGAGTCCGTGTAATCACCTCGATACGAATATTTCCTGAAAAAATAACGATAGCCCCGCCTCTCCCCACCTCTCCTGCTCACTGCTGTAGCAACTATCAAAAATAGCTGTGTTAATTAAACGCACAAGGGGTTCTTGAATGAAATAATATTATAAAAGACAAACCAGAATTGTTAACGCCCAATATACTCCTTAAACAAAATAAACAGAGTCAGATTTCATGCATTGATCCATTATATTGACAAAGGAGGATCTCACCCGGTGTTTGTAGAGAATATCTCTCTTTCTGAGCCGTCCTCTCCACGGAGTTGTTTTCTTTCGTGTTTCTTGGTCGGGATGCAATATCCACAGATTGGTTTCTTTCAGTTTCTTTCAGTTTCAGTTTCAGTTTCGGGGCTTAAACAGAAGGGTGGCCATGGCAACATTGCAGCGGGGCTGCTCAGTTGCTCTTCTTCGCGGCTTTTGGTGTATTTTGGCGGAAGTTACAGCGCCACTTACAGTCCCAGCATATGTACTACAGCGTTTCCAGCGGCCTCGTTTGAACAGACACGTTAAATGAAACAAATGCATGTGAACGGAAGACTTTTTTGAATACGCATACTGTGCATAAACGCAAACGGTCCCGTGTGAGCGGGGCCTTAAGCTGAATGTGCCTTCTGAAGTGGATATACATTGCCTGAGCTTCTTAGCATTGTTTAAGTATTGCTGCTGCTGCCAGAGTTGCAACGAGAAACATCAACAACTCTGATTGACCACTTGTTAGGTGATAGCAGTCCGTTCATATCAGGTGATGGTTGAGAGTGCGGGTGTTTACTTACAATGGTCGTTGAATGCAATCAAAACTGAGGCGGGGTTTGCCGGAAATGTCTGCATTCAGTACTTAAGAAGGGTACATCTTTGCAAGAAACAACACTTCCACTGAGGCACAGCAAAGGAGATGTTGGAAAGGAACTCCTTGGAAAACGGTAAAATCATGATGGAAGATGCCTTTACTGTAGGAAATTGAAAGTCTTTGATGTTGGCCCAACTTGAGCATTGATTTGCAAATGACTTCAGCAAGTGCTTCCTGTTGGGGCGGTTGAAGAAGACAAATGCTACAGACTATAACTAAACATGTCATTGAAATCACATTCAGATTACCCTAAAGCAAAACACTAATGATTTTTTTTTCTTCATAAGTGCTTCTCTTTGGGGTTGTCTTGGTTGTGAGGAATTCAACAGAAATATTGTTTCTCAAATGCTCACAATTTGTTGCACCTATTTGTATCTGATTCCATCACACACAATATAATTTCAGTCTTCAGAGTTCAGATTTGGTCATTATGATAACCTTTACAAAAACACTAACTTTGTTTACATTGCAGTAAGTGCTTTTGTTGGGGTAGTTTTGCTGACCCAGCATCATCCAGCATGTTATCTATATGTTCATATGCAATGTTTAATTTTAAGTTTTTTTTTAAGACAACAAGAAAAGTCAGAGAAGATGGTGGAAAACCCCACGTGGAAACTCAGAAGCCATGAAGAGTTGCAAGTCTTTGATATTGAGTCTGAATTCAATAAGTGCTTCTCGTTGGGGCGGTTGAACATGACAAATGCTACAGACTGTAAAGGAAGAATTATATGTCATTGAAATCACATTCAGATTACCCTAAAGCAAGACACTAATGATTTTTGTCTTCATAAGTGCTTCTCTTTGGGGTTGTCTTGGTTGTGAGGAATTCAACAGAAATATTGTTTCTCAAATGCTCACCATTTATTGCATGTATTTGTCACCCAAATTACCCAAACACAGGCACTGACTTGAGTGTAATGCAGTAAGTGCTACTTGTTGGGGTAGTTTTGTTGACCTGTATTTCTCCCAGTGTGTTGGTTGTACATTAGTATTCAACTTTAGTAAGATATGCACATTTCAACTATAGTCTGTCTTTGAGTATGGACAGAATGCAGTCACCTCCCAACTTCAAAATGAGTCATTATTCTGTACTATATTACTACAGAAGTTACCTGTAGATTGCATAGTATTGAAATGCAGTGATACACATTATCTCAAGATTTGATTTGGACACTTAAGCTGAATGTACCTTCTGAAGTGGATATTCATTGCCTGAGCTTCTTAGCATTGTTTAAGTATTGCTGCTGCTGCCAGAGTTGCAACGAGAAACATCAACAACTCTAATTGACCACTTGTTAGGTGATAGCAGTCCGTTCATATCAGGTGATGGTTGAGAGTGCGGGTGTTTACTTACAATGGTCGTTGAAAGTAATCAAAACTGAGGCGGGATTGGCCGGAAATGTCTGCATTCAGTACTTAAGAAGGGTACATCTTTGCAAGAAACAACACTTCCACTGAGGCACAGCAAAGGAGATGTTGGAAAGGAACCCCTTGGAAAACGGTAAAATCATGATGGAAGATGCCTTTACTGTAGGAAATTGAAAGTCTTTGATATTGGCCCAACTTGAGCATTTGAATTCAGCAAGTGCTTCCTGTTGGGGCGGTTGAAGAGGACAAATGCTACAGACTATAACTAAACATGTCATTGAAATCACATTCAGATTACCCTAAAGCAAAACACTAATGTTTTTTTTTCTTCCTAAGTGCTTCTCTTTGGGGTTGTCTTGGTTATGAGGAATTCAACAGAAATATTGTTTCTCAAATGCTCACAATTTGTTGCATCTATTTGTATCTGATTCCATCACACACAATATAATTTCAGTCTTCAGAGTTCAGATTTGGTCATTATGATAACCTTTACAAAAACACTAACTTTGTTTACATTGCAGTAAGTGCTTTTGTTGGGGTAGTTTTGCTGACCCTGCATCATCCAGCGTGTTATCTATATGTTCATATGCAATATTTAATTTTTAAGGTATATTTTAAGACAAAAAGAAAAGTCAGAGAAGATGGTGGAAAACCCCACGTGGAAACTCAGAAGCCATGAAAAGTTGCAAGTCTTTGATATTGAACCAACTTGAGCATTGGTCTGAGTCTGAATTCAATAAGTGCTTCTCATTGGGGCGGTTGAACATGACAAATGCTACAGACTGTAAAGGAAGAATTATATGTCTTAGCATTGTTTAAGTATTGCTGCTGCTGCCAGAGTTGCAACGAGAAACATCAACAACTCTGATTGACCACTTGTTAGGTGATAGCAGTCCGTTCATATCAGGTGATGGTTGAGAATGCGTGTGTTTACTTACAATGGTCATTGAAAGCAATCAAAACTGAGGCTGGGTTGGCTGGAAATGTCTGCATTCAGTACTTAAGAAGGGTACATCTTTGCAAGAAACAACACTTCCACTGAGGCACAGCAAAGGAGATGTTGGAAAGGAACCCCTTGGAAAACGGTAAAATCATGATGGAAGATGCCTTTACTGTAGGAAATTGAAAGTCTTTGATGTTGGCCCAACTTGAGCATTGATTTGCAATTGAATTCAGCAAGTGCTTCCTGTTGGGGCGGTTGAAGAGGACAAATGCTACAGACTATAACTAAACATGTCATTGAAATCACATTCAGATTACCCTAAAGCAAAACCCTAATGTTTTTTTTCTTCATAAGTGCTTCTCTTTGGGGTTGTCTTGGTTGTGAGGAATTCAACAGAAATATTGTTTCTCAAATGCTCACAATTTGTTGCATCTATTTGTATCTGATTCCATCACACACAATATAATTTCAGTCTTCAGAGTTCAGATTTGGTCATTATGATAATAATAATAATGATTTTATTTGAACAAAAACAGTATACTGTAGAGCCGATGAAAGGGAGTCAGAGGCGGTGTGTTCAGTATGGAACTCCACACTTTATTATCCATTAATCAAGATAAGGTAAGTACATGTGCTGCTCTGCATGTCAAGCTAGCATGAATGACACCAAACCCTCACTAACGGGTCCGGGTTGCAACACACACTAATCACACCTGTGAATTATGTACTAATAATGTGCCACCACACAAGCCCCCCCAGAATTCACCCATAAACAAAGTCAGCGTGGCGGGACACCTGAGTACCATGTTGAGCAGTGGGAATCGGAGCAAAAGTCTCAGCGGCAAACCCGCTGTGCCGACGCCGACCAGGGAACCGATGTGTTAGGGAGGAAATCCCCTGGAACTCTCAGTGGCTGACCGTAGACCATCTCAGCCGTGGAACACCGCAGATCTTCCTTAGGCGCGGTCCAGGCCCAGCATTACCCAAGGCAGCTTGTCGACCCAATTGCTGTCCTTCAGGCCGGCTCTGAGTGCCACCTTCATGGAGCGATGGAAACGTTCACAGAGGCCGTTAGCCTGAGGGTGATTAGCGGTTGTCCTGTGAAGCTTAACCCCCAAACCACACGCCACGGCGTTCCAGAGCTCAGACGTGAACTGCGAACCCCGGTCAGAGGAAATGTCCGACGGGGTGCCAAACCGACACACCCACGTCGCAATGAAAGCCCGGGCTATGTCAGCCGCCGACGTCGACACGAGAAGAACCGCCTCAGGCCAACGGGTTGTCCTGTCCACCATGGTGAGGAGGTAGGAAAAACCCTGAGAGGAGGGCAATGGACCCACTAGGTCGATGTTGACGTGGTCAAACCTCCTCTCCGGCACCATGAAACGTTCCAAAGGGGCTTACAGGTCATATCCAGGATAGCATTTGGGTTAAGTATACAGTTGCTGTCACGAAAGTCAATGACGCTGCAGCTGTGAATGGATCCAGTGTAAAATCTCTCAGAGTCTCAGAAATCAATATGTGGTCCGTCGTTTTGAAGGTTTACAATGAAATATCAATGTTGTATCCACGTGCAAACGTGTACTTAGCTTTTCAGCAGTTTCTGTAGTGTAGTGGTCATCACGTTCGCCTAACACGCAGAGGTAAGCCGTGTATACCCATAGAAGACTTTCTATTGGCCAGAAGCCTTTTCAAAAGAACGACGGTTCGAATCCCACCTGACCCAAACAAAATCCCCCACATTCACAAACAAACAGAGGGGCAGGTGGGCAGGAAGATGTGTTATGTATTGCCCTGTCAATGTGAGTGAACTCACTTTATTTCATGTTTACATTAATTGGGATTTGTAATGACTAGGTAACAACTTCTCTATTACATGAACAGACAGACTGAAAAGCAGATGGGTAAAATAATAACAAAAGTATAATAGAAGATAGCAAAAAAAGAGTTTTAAGACTGAATACTGTAGTATTTACCCGATTAAAATGTACTGTAGTAAGTAGAACTGCAGCAATGAAAAGAGTCAAATAATGCAGTTTTTGGATCAGTGTTACAAGATACACCTGTAAAACACATTTGACAGCTCTTTTGCCATGTGTAATGAGTAATAAATCAGCTGCTGTTAACGCTGACATTTACTGTAAATACATGACGTTAGTGTAACGTTAGCTAACAAAAGTTACAGTACCTTAGACACACAGAGTTAAAGACAAACAAACAAACAACTAACAACTATTGCAAAAACAGTGTAACAATATGATAAGTGTTAATTCAGTCATAGAAAAATAAGCCCCACTTACGTTTGATAAGTTTGACGTGATGTTAGAAGTCGAATTGTGTCGCTAATGTCGTCTCTCTATCTGTAAGATGCTGCTGCTGCTGCTCCGTTTCTCACTCTCTGTCACTGGAAACTGGGTCTCCTTACTTCTACCAAAAGGGTGCAACAGCGCCCCCAATTTCTCGCTTGTGGCCAGAAATATATTGCAGTCACAGTGTAAGAACTACCATAGAGAATGAATGGTAAAGTTAAGAGAGTTACACCTTACTATACGCGCTCCCCGCGCAGAAGACCGGGGTTCGATTCCCCGACGGGGAGAATTTTCAATAACAGCCAGCCTTTATTCACCAAAGGAGGCAAGCATCAATCAACTCATGAACGAGGATGCCACCAAGAGGCCCTTGGAAACACTTTCGGATAAGCGCGTACCTGAACCATGGCAACTGAAATTTCGTACGGTCATCATTATAACATCCATGACAAAGGTACCAAGAGCATGCTTCAAATCATTGAAGGAGAACTACAATCAATGACCACTGCAATGCGCTCAACGATTGCACTTTTGACAGACAAAATCAAGCAAGGAAAGAAATCCCTTTATATTTTTCATTTTGACCGGACAAACTATGAGCAGGAACGAAAAGAAAGTCCTTGGTTGCAGAATTGAAGTACCCTGAGCATAACTGCTATTAACAACCTTCAGTTGTTCACAGGACGACATGCCTCTTCGATTTGAATACACGGAGAGCCAAAGCCGTACAATTCAAAAGCCATGCTCAACAAACAATTGTCTTGGTCATCCAACAATTGTCTTGAAAAGACTCAACATTCAACTGCCATATTTCTGAAAGTGCTTTTTACTCTATCTTGATTCCCGATAACTTTTCTTGGTTGAGTTCTTTGAAGTTGATCAGGATCAAAGAAGAGTGTTTCTGCCCGGTTTTGAGCCGGGGACCTTTCGTGTGTGAGGCGAACGTGATGACCACTACACTACAGAAACTGCTGGAAAGCTAAGTACACGTTTGCGCGTAGATGCAACATTGATATTTAATTGTAAACCTTCAATACGACCGACCACATGTTGATTTCTGAGACTCGGAGAGATTTTACACTGGATCCAGTCACAGCTGCAGCGTCATGGACTTTCGTGACAGCAACTGTGTACTGAACCCAAATGCTATCCTGGATATGACCTGTAACCCCTCGAAGAGCGCCACCTAGGATTGACGTGCTAGGATTGCTGCTAGAGCATTCCTCGTTAGTATAGTGGACAGCAGAGGTGGGACCAAGTCATTGTTTTGCAAGTCCAAGTCAAGTCTCAAGTCTTTGCGCTCAAGTCCAAGTCAAGTCTCAAGTCAGGATGGGCAAGTTCAAGTCAAGTCCAAGTCCTAAACTTTGACAAAACAAGTCTTAAACAAGTCCTTATGTGCTTTTCAACAAATGTAATGACATCGATCAACAGAATAATACTTAATAATCAAACTGCTCTTTATTAGTCACATTAATCATTTAATAATCTTTTTTCTCTCTGCTGGTAAAGTAACGTGTTTTTTTCTATTGTAAGAGGGATCAGTAAGGTAATGCTATCGTGACGGTTTGATTCAGAAGGAGTTTAATGTATAAGATCCCTGATGTTGAGGTGACCAGAATGTTTATTTCCACTGTGTACAACATGTTATAAGGGACCCACAATCTATCTTTATGCAAGGTATAATGTGCAGCGAGGCGGTCCCTATGGGGAAGAGAACACCTGAATCTACATCCCTCTGCAGGTGGTACTTTAAGTATATTTTGATGCTAATACTTTTGTACTTTTACTTGTAACATTTTGAATGCAGGACTTTTTATTGTAACCGAGTATTCCTACACTCTGGTACTTTTACTCAAGTACAAGATCTGAACTTCTGCCACCTCTGACAATACATCCTGAGTGGTTACCAAAAAAAAAACCCTGCTCTGAAGGTTATTTTTATTTTACAAATCCTGCACTCAGCTCTGCTTTCTCCAATATAATTGAAATGCAGCCAGATGCTGCTTATTTTTTCGGTTTTCGCTAATTTCTTGACTTTTTCCGACGCGCTTGCATTTAAATCCGGCTCCCCGTCTCCCCGTGGCTCTGTGTATCTGGCCTGTACCACTACACCTGCTGTCTTTGGAGCGTCTGCCCCCCACCCTTCTTTCACATAATGGTATGATCATAGTGTGTCCTCGCATATGATTGGCCGCATGGTGGCTCAGCAAAATAAAGTCCCGCCCCTGCCTGCATGGATTCTCAGCAAGAGTTGCAGCGGCTGAAGATTCTCCTCTCCCCGACGGGAGTCTGCTCTTCTAGCGGCATCTCGCTATCGGCGTGGTGGAGACCTCTGAATTAAATTATCAAGTCACCTCAAGGCAGAAGGCTCAAGTCCAAGTCAAGTCCCGAGTCATGAGTGTTCAAGTCCAAGTCGAGTCGCAAGTGTTTTGTGATTTTGTCAAGTCGAGTCCAAAGTCATCAAATTGGTGACTCGAGTCTGAATCGAGTCCAAGTCATGTGACTCGAGTCCACACCTCTGGTGGACAGTATCTCTGCTTGTCACGCAGAAGACCGGGGTTCGATTCCCCGACGGGGAGAATTTTTAATAACAGCCAGCCTTTATTCACCAAAGGAGGCAAGCATCAATCAACTCATGAACGAGGATGCCACCAAGAGGCCCTTGGAAACACTTTCGGATAAGCGCGTACCTGAACCATGGCAACTGAAATTTCGTACGGTCATCATAATAACATCCATGACAAAGCTACCAAGAGCATGCTTCAAATCATTGAAGGAGAACTACAATCAATGACCACTGCAATGCGCTCAACGATTGCACTTTTGACAGACTAAATCAAGCAAGGAAAGAAATCCCTTTATATTTTCCATTTTGACCGGACAAACTATGAGCAGGAACGAAAAGAAAGTCCTTGGTTGCAGAATTGAAGTACCCTGAGCATAACTGCTATTAACAACCTTCAGTTGTTCACAGGACGACATGCCTCTTCGATTTGAATACACGGAGAGCCAAAGCCGTACAATTCAAAAGCCATGCTCAACAAACAATTGTCCTGGTCATCCAAGAATTGTCTTGAAAAGACTCAACATTCAACTGCCATATTTCTGAAAGTGCTTTTTACTCTATCTTGATTCCCGATAACTTTTCTTGGTTGAGTTCTTTGAAGTTGATCAGGATCAAAGAAGAGTGTTTCTGCCCGGTTTTGAGCCGGGGACCTTTCGCGTGTTAGGCGAACGTGATGACCACTACACTACAGAAACTGCTGGAAAGCTAAGTACACGTTTGCGCGTAGATGCAACATTGATATTTAATTGTAAACCTTCAATACGACCGACCACATGTTGATTTCTGAGACTCGGAGAGATTTTACACTGGATCCAGTCACAGCTGCAGCGTCATGGACTTTCGTGACGGCAACTGTGTACTGAACCCAAATGCTATCCTGGATATGACCTGTAACCCCTCGAAGACCGCCACCTAGGATTGACGTGCTAGGATTGCTGCTAGAGCATTCCTCGTTAGTATAGTGGACAGTATCTCTGCTTGTCACGCAGAAGACCGGGGTTCGGTTCCCCGACGGGGAGAATTGTCAATAACAGCCAGCCTTTATTCACCAAAGGAGGCAAGCATCAATCAACTCATGAACGAGGATGCCACCAAGAGGCCCTTGGAAACACTTTCGGATAAGCGCGTACCTGAACCATGGCAACTGAAATTTCGTACGGTCATCATTATAACATCCATGACAAAGCTACCAAGAGCATGCTTCAAATCATTGAAGGAGAACTACAATCAATGACCACTGCAATGCGCTCAACGATTGCACTTTTGACAGACAAAATCAAGCAAGGAAAGAAATCCCTTTATATTTTCCATTTTGACCGGACAAACTATGAGCAGGAACGAAAAGAAAGTCCTTGGTTGCAGAATTGAAGTACCCTGAGCATAACTGCTATTAACAACCTTCGGTTGTTCACAGGACGACATGCCTCTTCGATTTGAATACACGGAGAGCCAAAGCCGTACAATTCAAAAGCCATGCTCAACAAACAATTGTCTTGGTCATCCAACAATTGTCTTGAAAAGACTCAACATTCAACTGCCATATTTCTGAAAGTGCTTTTTACTCTATCTTGATTCCCGATAACTTTTCTTGGTTGAGTTCTTTGAAGTTGATCAGGATCAAAGAAGAGTGTTTCTGCCCGGTTTTGAGCCGGGGACCTTTCTCGTGTTAGGCGAACGTGATGACCACTACACTACAGAAACTGCTGGAAAGCTAAGTACACGTTTGCGCGTAGATGCAACATTGATATTTAATTGTAAACCTTCAATACGACCGACCACATGTTGATTTCTGAGACTCGGAGAGATTTTACACTGGATCCAGTCACAGCTGCAGCGTCATGGACTTTCGTGACAGCAACTGTGTATTGAACCCAAATGCTATCCTGGATATGACCTGTAACCCCTAGAAGAGCGCCACCTAGGATTGACGTGCTAGGATTCACTTTCGGATAAGCGCGTACCTGAACCATGGCAACTGAGATTTCGTACTGTTATGTCAAGTCTTGGACCTTCTCAATATAACTATAATTTAATTACAGTTTCCAGATATTGCAAGAGGCCCATGAGTCTCTTTGCTAATTATCAATGGTCTTTGCAATTAACAGCAGATGTACCCATGTTAAGTAAATTGGCAAAGGTCAGAGGAACTCCAAGAGAGGTCTTCCTCAGATATAATACAGTTAAAGTCTTGTTAGTTAGTGGTTCATATCCAGCATGCATTAGCTAAGAAACGATAAGGATGTTGGTGTGTGACATCTGGAACTTACATGTTGCTCTGATGTTGGTGCGTCCAAGTTTAGGAGAACTGACAATGTGTGTGCGTTAAACATGATAAGGGAATGCTCTGGTTTTTGGACAAAATTAACATGGGATCACTCCCGTCACCGGACGTACTTCGTCTCACTGGAATAGTAACGGTCATAGTGAATATAAAATCGTCCCCATTTATCCGGCCAATGACGGGAGAGTTTTGAAAGAGACAAAACACTGTTCCATACATTTAAAAACACTTAAACAATTAAACAATGTTTACCTGCCAACAAGCAGCAGTGTGCTGTCATTTCAAACATGTTACCCCACTGTTTAACACAGTTTTACCTGTGTTTTGAAGACTCTTTCCTGGGTCAATGTGTCCTCTTTCTCCCCCCCCTGGGTGTGTGTGAGACAAGTCAAGTGAGTCAGCCTGCCAACCAGCAGCAGTGTGCTGTCATTTCAAACATGTTACCCCACTGTTTAACACAGTTTTACCTGTGTTTTGAAGACTCTTTCCTGGGTCAATGTGTCCTCTTTCTCCCCCCCTGGGTGTGTGTGAGACAAGTCAAGTGAGTCAGGCTGCCAACAAGCAGCAGTGTGCTGTCATTTCAAACATGTTACCCCACTGTTTAACACAGTTTTACCTGTGTTTTGAAGACTCTTTCCTGGGTCATTCTGTGCTCCAATGTGTCCTCTTTCTCCCCCCCTGGGTGTGTGTGAGACAAGTCAAGTGAGTCAGGCTGCCAACAAGCAGCAGTGTGCTGTCATTTCAAACATGTTACCCCACTGTTTAACACAGTTTTACCTGTGTTTTGAAGACTCTTTCCTGGGTCAATGTGTCCTCTTTCTCCCCCCCTGGGTGTGTGTGAGACAAGTCAAGTGAGTCAGGCTGCCAACAAGCAGCAGTGTGCTGTCATTTCAAACATGTTACCCCACTGTTTAACACAGTTTTACCTGTGTTTTGAAGACTCTTTCCTGGGTCATTGTGTGCTCACCAGGGGCACGAGAATACCCTCCACAGAAGGGGTCGTGGTTCCGTGAAGAAGGCCGAATTTGGGTGCTCATAGGCAGCCTGCTGCAGAGTCATTTTCAGGCTCCTCTCCACAATTGTCCCCCTAAAATGATTTAAAATCATTATTTTTGCATTTAAATGCATTTATTCTATCATTTATATGGTTCCCCAACACAATGCACATAGTCTGGAGCTCACTGGGGTCCTGCATATAATTTAATCAGGCGTTTTAACACTTTTTCCCATGAAAATGATTTTTAATCACTATCATGGGGCTATGAAAATAAAATTCCGGGTAATGCAAAGCACAAGTGCACCTTTTACTATTTAAATGTATTTGTATTATATATATTTGGGCTAGAAAGGTGACCTCTCTGGGTGATTTAGTCAGTTTATGGAGCTTAGCCCACAAATCCTGGATGATCCAGGCCGAATTTGGGTGCTCATAGGCGGCCTGCCAGGCGCCCCCACCCGTGGAAAGCAAAAAAAATTGAAGAAAACGCTTAATTATAACTTAAAATAATCAAAAATGAAGTTTTGAAAAATTGTCAAAAAAATGACAGAGTGCCAACGGGAGAAGGGGCCAGACTATTGGCGCTTCAGGCCGATTTTTCCCCTTCTCCGATGGTTGGTACAACGGAGAAGGGGAAAAAGTCCCTGGGCTTCATTTCCACTTCTCAGTTAAAAAGATTCATCCATACTTTTCAAACTACCGTCTGCACGAAATCGGAAACCCAGTTTTTGGGTGCATTTCCCCCATTATCAACACGGACTAGAGATGTCTCGGAGATGGCTTGGAGCCCACACCCTGGTTCTATGTAACCCTGGAGGAATGTCACATGAGTCGACAGGGGACTGCTGCTGGCTAATGAAGGACTATTTTGGGGTACATTTCCCCCATTATCAACACGGACTAGAGATGTCTCGGAGATGGCTCGGAGCCCACACCCTGGTTCTATGTAACCCTGGAGGAATGTCACATGAGTCGACAGGGGACTGCTGCTGGCTAATGAAGGACTATTTTGGGGTACTTTTTTTTCATTTTCACCCAAATTTCCCTGGATGAAATATTTTTTAGTTTTTTTAGTTTTTAGCCCAGTTTTGGCCACAGCGTTGCCTGGAGGATAGGACCGAGATATGACAGACTCTCTGGCCGCCTCACAAGTCACTATTGTCGGACACTTTCTTTGCTTTACCCCCGGTTCTATCACTCTTTCCTCCTTTGACCATACAACCCGTTTCCTGCTGGGGTGGTGCCTGGTTCCGGGGTACCCCAAACCCTCTCATGGTCGGGGCACCATGTATTGATGCATCGGACCCAATGTTGCCATCACCAGCCCCGCGTTGGTGCGGAAGTGGGACCATCTGACCCGGTGGTAACCCAATACTTCCCTTCGTCCATGCACCATGAATTGATGCATCGGACCCAGTGTCGCAACCACCGCTCACGCTAACGCATATAAACGGAGAACTATAACATAATTTTGATCAAAATCATTATGTGTGTTTCAGGAAGGATGTCATCTGAATGCCCGGTGTGCAGACTCTTCTATCTGGCATTGAACAAACACCTTAAGCACAAGCATGCAGTGCGGAACTTGGAGGAGAGGGGAATCCTCCTGAAAATAGCCAGTGGAAGGATAAATGTTCGGACCAAACCCTGTCCCATCGCTGGGTGTTCGTACGCTGGGAAGAGACTGGACCGTCATGTAAAACATGACCACCCTGAGTTGTCCCGACATAAGGCACATCAGGTCATGGCAAGGCTGAAGCATAGTGTGGCACTGCAGTTGCTCCATGACCTCCGTGAGACTAACCCCATCATTGGAATGGCTACATCATTGGATATAGACAATGAGGAGGAATACCCCGGGCACCCTCCACCCTTCTCCCCACATACCGAGTGTGACAACGAGGACTGCAGGCAGGTGATGCTGGAAAATGTGGCATTGAGGGCTCAGAAGGATGCCCTCAATGATGAGGTGAAGACCCTGCGCTCCAGGCTGAAAAAGGAGCTAAAACCCAGGAAGCAGAGTGCTGCTGTTCTTGAGGAAGAGGACGAATGTATACGATTTAAGGGCCTGGCAATCCCAAATACCTCCGGCATAAACACAGTAGCCTCAGGCAGCAATACCCCTGTGAAGAGCCCGGTGAAGACTGTCATGCAGTCCCCAGTAACCTCCGGTAGCGAGACCCCTGTGAGGAGCCCGGTGAAGACTGTCATGCTTGCAGTAGCCTCCGGTGGGAAGAGACCGGTCAAGAACCCTGTGAAGAGCCCAATGAAGACTGTCATGCTTGCAGTAGCCTCCGGTGGAAAGAGACCGGTCAAGAACCCTGTGAAGAGCCCAGTGAAGACTGTCATATTACCAGTTTCCTCCGGTAGCGAGACCCCTGAGAAGAGCCCGGTGAAGACTGTCATGTTTGCAGTAGCCTCCAGTAGCGAGACCCCTGTGAAGACCCCGGTGAAGACTGTCATGTTTGCAGTAGCCTCCGGTAGCGAGACCCCTGTGAAGACCCCGGTGGAAACTGTCATGTTTGCAGTAGCCTCCGGTAGCGAGACCCCTGTGAAGACCCCGGTGGAAACTGTCATGTTTGCAGTAGCCTCCGGTAGCGAGACCCCTGTGAAGACCCCGGTGGAAACTGTCATGTTTGCAGTAGCCTCCGGTAGCGAGACCCCTGTGAAGACCCCGGTGGAAACTGTCATGTTTGCAGTAGCCTCCGGTAGCGAGACCCCTGTATGCCGGAAGACCCGTGCCTCTAAGCTGGCTAATGACTTGCCCTCTCCCTCAAATTACTGGTCCACTGGGTGTGGACGGGGGAATACCATGCGTGAAATCACGTTGCCTAGAAGCATGGAGGCGTACCTTCAGACATACTTGGATCACTGTTTGGGTGTCGCTCCGACAGTAAAACAGAAAGACAATGTTGTGTCGAAGATCAGCCGGATAAAGAACTTCATAGTATACATGGCCCATGGTGTTAACCGCCTGTCAGACTGGCTGTTCCTAAGAAACATGAAGATGATCCGTGGCTGGAGCGAGTATATTGTAAAGCCGGGCCGGGCAGTCACAACATCAGAGTTCTTCCTGAAGAATGTGCACCAGTTCATGGGGTACATGTCTGAGTCAAAGCCCCGGGGGTGCAAGCTCACCCAGTCTGATATGACCCACATAATGAGAGAGGTGAAAGCCAACATGAAACACTTGAATAAGGCAGTCACTCTACATCAGTTTAAGGTGAAGAGGAACAAACTGGATCGTCTGCCGAGCCAGGCGGAGCTTCTCGCCGCCATGGCGGCCGCTGAGAAGCGCATCCCGGAGCTCCTCGACCTGATGGCCGGCACGCCGACCTCAACCACCCAGAAGCTTCTCTATGGCTATCTCACCCTCCATTGGAGCCTCCTGTATGGCCACCGTACGGGCGTGTACGCAAACATGAAAAACAGTGAGGTCTTAGAGGCAGCCATAAGGGGAACTGCTGAGGGCTACATCATCCATGTGCAGGATCACAAGACGGCCAAGACATATGGCGAAGCACAGCTGGCGCTTACAGTAGAGGAGTTTAGCTGGGTCATGCGGTGGATGGGGATTAAAGAGGCATTGCTGGGTCCTCAGAATGAATTCTTCCTTTTCACAAGGGGGAATCGGGCCTCCAAGAACCTGAACGCTCACTTGAAGAGGGCATGGGCTGATGCTGGGCTAGAAACAGCCGTCACCTTCACAATCCTGCGCACTGCCCTGGCTGACAATATCAAGCATCACCAAGATCCAGAAAGCCGGTCGATTCTCGCCAGGTTTATGTGTCACGACGTAACCACGGCGGACCGGTTCTACGCGAATGCGCCAGGTATAAAGGAGGCATTGAGAATCCGCTCCATGTTCAGGGCGTCATCAGATGCGGCAGCAGCTGCATCATCATCAGAAGGATGTCTACCGCTGTCAGATGGGGAGACCTCCGAAGAGGGCTGCTATAACAGTACAGCTCTATCATCTTCACCTGATGGGTCATTGGAGCGGCAGCAGCAGCGGAAGCGGAAGCGGGAGGGAAAGAGGCCAATGAAGTCGGGACCGGGGCTGGTTGACACTCCTGATGATGGGGCAGGGGCCGTGGACTCAACCTGTTTGCCCTGGTGCACCGTAAGAATTAGACGCCTAATTTGGTCCCCTGAATCCCGCTAAACATTGTGAATATGTATACCGTGTATATAATTATTATTATAATCCTGTGTATACATTTTGTAAATAGTACAATATCTCCAGGGCGCATAACTGCACTTTACAAGCCAGGAAAGGTGCCAGAATCCTGGGCATACATTTTGTTAATAGTGCAACACCTCCAGGGCGCATAACTGCACTTTAAAACGTAGGTTAAGAAATTTAGTAGTACTGTTATAGTAGCAGTAGTACGTGTAAATAGTTTATGTTTTAGCCTCTCTGTACTGTCAACTGTGTTTTTTGTTCAAATAAAAAAAAAAAAAAAAAAAAAACAATAACCTTGATGGTTACCAGGGGCAGAAAAAGTGCCACTTTCCATCAGCACCGGGGAGGCACTCTCCTTGGTGCTGAACCCTGTGATGAGCGCTCAAGTGTTGGCGGAGGAGGTGTAAGCCAGAGGAGGGTGAACAAAAGTTAAAGTGTTTGAACCTCCAGCCCAGAAGGGGGGGTGATGCCGTGAAGAAAGCCGAATATGGATGCTGATGGGCGGACACAGAAGCACCATAAAACCACCCCCTTGTAAGGTCACCAGGGGCACGAGAATACCCTCCAGCCCAGAAGGGGGGGTGATGCCGTGAAGAAGGCCGAATATGGATGCTGATGGGCGGACACAGAAGCACCATAAAACCACCCCCTTGTAAGGTCACCAGGGGCACGAGAATACCCTCCACAGAAGGGGGGGTGATGCCGTGAAGACGGCCGAATATGGATGCTGATGGGCGGACACAGAAGCACCATAAAACCACCCCCTTGTAAGGTCACCAGGGGCACGAGGTTCTGGTGGGTGTGAATACCTGTGTTTAGTCCGTGGGGGAGTGCTTAACTGTGGGGGCCCGGGGACTCAGGGTGTGCAAGGTTATGGAGGTCCCACTGTTAGGGGCCCATGCTGGAGGTAATTAGTCCGTCCTTGGGGCTCTGTGAGCGGGCAAAAAGAGGTGATTTCCCCCTGGTCTCTGCTGGAGGTGCAGAGTCCCACTGTTAGGGGCCCATGCTGGAGGTAATTAGTCCGTCCTTCGGGGCTCTGTGAGCGGGCAATGAGAGGTGATTTTCCCGGTCTCCGCCCTGGAGGTGTGAAATAAACAGAGTCCCCCTGTTAGGGACTGGTGCTGGAGGTCTCTAGTCCGTCCTTCGGTGCTCTGTGAGCGGGCAAAAAGAGGTGATTTCCCCCTGGTCTCTGCTGGAGGTGCAGAGTCCCACTGTTAGGGGCCCATAATGGAGGTAATTAGTCCGTCCTTGGGGCTCTGTGAGCGGGCAGAGAGAGGTGATTTCCCCCTGGTCTCTGCTGGAGCTGTGAAAGAAACAGAGTCCCACTGTTATGGGGACATGCTGGAGGTAATTAGTCCGTCCTTGGGGCTCTGTGAGGGGGCAGAGAGAGGTGATTTTCCCCTGGTCTCTGCTGGAGCTGTGAAAGAAACAGAGTCCCACTGTTATGGGGACATGCTGGAGGTAATTAGTCCGTCCTTGGGGCTCTGTGAGGGGGCAGAGAGAGGTGATTTCCCCCTGGTCTCTGCTGGAGGTGCAGAGTCCCACTGTTAGGGGCCCATGCTGGAGGTAATTAGTCCGTCCTTGGGGCTCTTTGAGCGGGCAGAGAGAGGTGATTTTCCCGGTCTCCGCCCTGGAGGTGTGAAATAAACAGAGTCCCCCTGTTAGGGACTGGTGCTGGAGGTCTCTAGTCCGTCCTTCGGTGCTCTGTGAGAGGGCAAAAAGAGGTGATTTCCCCCTGGTCTCTGCTGGAGGTGCAGAGTCCCACTGTTAGGGGCCCATGCTGGAGGTAATTAGTCCGTCCTTGGGGCTCTGTGAGCGGGCAGAGAGAGGTGATTTCCCCCTGGTCTCTGCTGGAGCTGTGAAAGAAACAGAGTCCCACTGTTATGGGGACATGCTGGAGGTAATTAGTCCGTCCTTGGGGCTCTGTGAGGGGGCAGAGAGAGGTGATTTTCCCCTGGTCTCTGCTGGAGCTGTGAAAGAAACAGAGTCCCACTGTTATGGGGACATGCTGGAGGTAATTAGTCCGTCCTTGGGGCTCTGTGAGGGGGCAGAGAGAGGTGATTTCCCCCTGGTCTCTGCTGGAGGTGCAGAGTCCCACTGTTAGGGGCCCATGCTGGAGGTAATTAGTCCGTCCTTGGGGCTCTGTGAGCGGGCAGAGAGAGGTGATTTTCCCGGTCTCCGCCCTGGAGGTGTGAAATAAACAGAGTCCCCCTGTTAGGGACTGGTGCTGGAGGTCTCTAGTCCGTCCTTCGGTGCTCTGTGAGAGGGCAAAAAGAGGTGATTTCCCCCTGGTCTCTGCTGGAGGTGCAGAGTCCCACTGTTAGGGGCCCATGCTGGAGGTAATTAGTCCGTCCTTGGGGCTCTGTGAGCGGGCAGAGAGAGGTGATTTCCCCCTGGTCTCTGCTGGAGCTGTGAAAGAAACAGAGTCCCACTGTTATGGGGACATGCTGGAGGTAATTAGTCCGTCCTTGGGGCTCTGTGAGGGGGCAGAGAGAGGTGATTTTCCCCTGGTCTCTGCTGGAGCTGTGAAAGAAACAGAGTCCCACTGTTATGGGGACATGCTGGAGGTAATTAGTCCGTCCTTGGGGCTCTGTGAGGGGGCAGAGAGAGGTGATTTCCCCCTGGTCTCTGCTGGAGGTGCAGAGTCCCACTGTTAGGGGCCCATGCTGGAGGTAATTAGTCCGTCCTTGGGGCTCTGTGAGCGGGCAGAGAGAGGTGATTTTCCCGGTCTCCGCCCTGGAGGTGTGAAATAAACAGAGTCCCCCTGTTAGGGACTGGTGCTGGAGGTCTCTAGTCCGTCCTTCGGTGCTCTGTGAGAGGGCAAAAAGAGGTGATTTCCCCCTGGTCTCTGCTGGAGGTGCAGAGTCCCACTGTTAGGGGCCCATGCTGGAGGTAATTAGTCCGTCCTTGGGGCTCTGTGAGCGGGCAGAGAGAGGTGATTTCCCCCTGGTCTCTGCTGGAGCTGTGAAAGAAACAGAGTCCCACTGTTATGGGGACATGCTGGAGGTAATTAGTCCGTCCTTGGGGCTCTGTGAGGGGGCAGAGAGAGGTGATTTCCCCCTGGTCTCTCCTGGAGGTGTGAAATAAACAGAGTGCTACATTTTGTAAATAGTGCAATATCTCCAGGGCGCATAACTGCACTTTACAAGCCAGAAATAATGTTTAAATGGTCGGGGAAAGTATTTTTAAATGTCTGGAAGAGAGTTTTAGACAGTCATTTTGCACGAAATCATTTAACATAGACGCTCTCCTGAAAATGCACAGAATATGTGCTTTTTCAGGAGACCGTCAATGTTAAATGATTTCGTGCAAAATGACTGGCTAAAACCTCGGAATAAGTGTTTGAAAAGCGGGGAAAAGTTGTTTAAAATAGTCTGATACCTCCAGGGCGCATCACCAAAAATGTACAAGCCAGGGAAGATGCCTGAATCCCGGATACTTTAGGTCTGTCACTTAGGGTGACCGCACCACTCCGACGCTCCCGAGAGTGGACGTCCATTGTTTGTAAGGCACCTAAGAGGGATTAGGGAACATGTTCGTGTGTCATTTAGAAAACCTATATAAACCCTGGGTTTTCTTGTGTTCGAGGGACCATTTCTGCGATTGGTTGCTGTTGAAGCAAGGTAATGTTTCCCCATTGTTGTTTGGTGGTGCGCAACTAAATAATAATGATTAATCTCAACTATTTCTGTGTTTGTGTTTCATTGATTCCTCTCTGTTTCATTCTTTCCTGTTGTGTGAGTACTGGATCTCCACAACATTTTGGAGGTTCTACCGAGATTGCCGATGCTGGAGGTTGCTGTGTTCCTTCTCTGGGGGTCTCAACTCCCTTGGCCAGGCAGCCCTGAGACGGCTGGGGTAAAATCTCGAGGAATTGAGAAACCAGACTTGAGACTTCCACAGAAGAAATACCAACTCACAGTAAGCAAAACGTATTTGGAATGAAATTACTTTTGAAGTTGTATTGGTTAAAAAGAAAATGCAGAGGAGTGGATTTGAGATATTTGCACAGTTATGGTTGAGATCTGTTGATTGTTTGTTTTGTTTGTTGGTCTTGTTTTATGTTTATACTGAAGAGATCACTGTATTCTGCTCGTAGTCTGCCTGAGAAGCTAAGGGTTTGACTGAGGGGATATGATCTCTGCTAGCCGTAAGGACATGTTATGCTGGAGGAATCACTGTATTTGCTCGTAGTCTTGAATTCTGCCTGAGAAGATCCTAATGATTTGTCTTAAGGTTCAGAGATTTATTGGCTGAGGAATACAAATTTGCTTTGCGAGCCAAGTGCACAAAAAACAGGGTGGAGGGTCATGCTTGTTCCGGTCCGTTCGGTAATGAAGAGATTAATAAGCCCGATCTGAGTTCAGGGAGTTAAAAGTATAAAACTTGCCTGGCGACTCTGTGAATTCACTACATACAAAAGTGGAGTTTTCCACGTTTTGTCAGACCGTAATGTAGAGTCTGTGATAAAGCGCTAAATGTTTTGGTATACCATAGTTTTAATTTCTTATTGGTCAAAGAAGCTGCAGTTTGAAATATGTCCCCCTTCTCCTGAAAAGGCTGAGAGTTCCAGCCGGGGTGTGTCTGTCTTTGTCTGTGAAAGTATCTTCCCCCTTCTCCCCATTCTGTAAAAGAGGAGATGCTCTAATTGTTGGCTGTGAGAGCAGCAGCCCCGAGTGTGTCTGCTTGTTTTTTCTCTAATGCCTGAAAGAAGGCTGCATTGTGTTTCTCTGTTTAAAACAAGGAGTGAAAGATCAACGAGTGATCTGAAGTTGGAGTGAATACATTGAAAATTAATAGATCAATGTGTGATTTGAAGTAGTAGATATATTGAAATAAATAAGAAACAATGATTTGTTGCTATTTAAACATAGTCTTTGAGAACTGATTGTTACCATTGCATTGCATTGTGAATTTCATGGTATTTGTCATTTGACTAAGAATTGTACTTAATTATATTTCAAAGGAACTTAATTACATACAGTAAGGCAAAGTAAGAAGAGGTTTATGAAGTACATTAAGGTAAAGGTTTTATTCAAATTAAATATAATAGTGGATTTTTCCACCTAGTACAAGACATAGAAAGAGGAGAATTGTTAAACATGAAATAACAAACTTACTGTAAGAAATATATATTGTAATGTAATTTAGGAGTTGTATTTATCATACAATAGTAACTCTCATTTGATGGTTGTTTAAAGTAGATAGGAAACTGAAAACACAAACGATTCACCACAATTCTATTTTTAAGTTTATGAAGAAAGAGTAGTAAGTAATAAGCAGGAGGTTTTTATAAGTTTGTCAGTCAGAAGGAAGCTGTTAATATTTAAGTATGACAGAGGCTCTGTACGATGCTTGCTCAAGCCCTTTCACACTGTTGGATAACATAAGAGGTCAAGTGTGATTGATGAGAGAAGATTGTGGACAGGAGCAGCTGCAGGGCACAGTGAGGAAAGAGAGAGACAGGAGAATTAAGATGTTTTGAAGAGTCTAGAGAGAGTAAATGTTATATAAAGTTAACTACTATTCTGGAAAATGTTCCTATGGTTTACTGTTTTATGAGTAACATAAAATATAAATATATTTATATTACTAGATATAAGAACAACATGCTTAACTAGGTTAACAGAAAGTTGCTATTAACCAGTTTCAGCTGCAACTATCCTATCTTTGTTCTAAAGAGAACATACGTTGAATTTACAATTAATGTTAAGAAAGTTCACAATTGATATCATTGAAGACCGTTTTGGATTAATGGATTGTTCTTTTGGGCCCAGAGATATTTATTCTTGGAATATATGGCGTGTCTGTCATAAACATTCATGCTTAGATGGAATAAAGTGTTGAGATGTTCTCAAGAGTGTTTTGTTTTTTAGAATTAAATTGTCTATTAAAAAAAAAAAAAACTGTTCACCTTAGGTCTAGCTTTAGACTTTGATAGTAAAGGAGTATTTAGGCTTATTTTTTAAATATCTGACATTTTTTAAATATGTTGGCTACTCACTAGATAGAGATTTATTGAGGACATTTCTGAAGATTGAATATTTGTTCCATTTCTAATATTCCTATTTAAAACGTAATTTTAGAGTAACGAAGGCTGATGTTGAACTTGGAAAAAGGTGTTAGTGGTCTGCATGTCGTAAACAAAGAGGCTTTGTTGGTTCAATCACCAGTTAAATCTGATACAGTAATACTGATCTACTTCAGTACCTGGTACTGTAAAATGGTTTGGTATGATTGATTTGGCTAACACTTTGTTTAACATCCTGATGTAACATTATGAGATATGTTCACTTCTAAGGGTAAACAAATTAATAAAAAGGACTATTATTATTATTAATTAATTCAAATAATTAATTAAAAAGGCCGATGACTGCAGGTTCACTTAGGAATGCCTTGCAAGAACATTTGTCAGGCTTTGTGTTTCCTAGGGGCAGTACATTAATGAAGTGTATTGATAATTTGTTTGTTTAACATCTGAAACAAATTGTGCTGCGAACGCGGGAAAAACTTTGTTGCATTGTTTGACATCAACACCATGATGTCACTGATTAAAAACTCCAGCTGGTAGAATATCAAAGTGCACTACTATAGGACATGAGATCTCGAGACTGACTTAGACTTTGCAAAGACTGAATGAATGTGAATTGATTTGTCAATTCCTGACTGTTACAGTAACACTGACCCACCGACAGAGTGATTTTATTTTGGGATGTACGCATTACTTTTGGCAATGGATTTCTGACTATGCCATATTAGTTGGACCATTGTGAGACATGGTGCATGACATTTGTCTGACTATGCATGATCCCTGCATGACTTGATGACTATGTAACTTGATATTTAACATTGTTGATTCTTTTTGACAGGAGAAAGTTTTCCTGATGATGAGTCATAGGACTTTGAAATAACAATGTATGAGCAGATGGGTACTCTGAAGTATCTTACTTGGGGAAACATGGTCTCTATGGTTTGGAGGACAATGTTTCCAGGAGGGGTATAATGGGTTTATTGTTCTTGTTCACGTGAATTTGTTAACCCTCACATGATCCAGAGGGCAAATGAAACAACTTTTTGCCTAAACAACTTTTTTCCTACATGGTTAAGTTTTGATTGGGTTCTGCTAAAGATAGGTATGATTAAATGTATTGTTCGAAGTTGAGATCTGATTGGTTTCAGCACCGTGGCTGAACAATTTTGCAGAATATGTTTGTTGTGTGCTTAGGAAATTGTGGGTAAGTAAAAACACAACACAAACAACATTTCATGGTTTCAAGAAGTTTAAAAAGTATAGGTAAGACTCTAAGACCTAGTGGTTGACTGTATAGGCTGTTAACCCAGAATGCAAGTGCTATTTTCTACCCAGGTCAAAGCTGTCTTTCCCTTGCAATCTGAAGGAGGGAAGATGGATCATTCTGAGAGGGGTTTAAGGAGCTGCGTCTGGAGGCAAACTGGAGTGTCAATGAAGGCAGCTGGATGACTCCCTTCAGTTCCAGCTATTCTTCCACTGCTATTGTCTTATAGGTTTGGGTCAACACGAAGAACAAAACCCAAGATGTCTGAGATGATTTACAGCCAAGTATATTAGTAATCTCAAGCTCCAGAGAAGAAGATCTACCGTTAAACTGTTCTTTTAAAGAAGTCTCAGTTTTCTGACTACAGTTCCGTCCAATTCAAATGGTAATGATGTTGCTTCAGATGTCATCAAGGGATTTTGCTATGAGATGGGACATTACAGCATGAAGGCTAAGATAGATATTCCATCTAAAGGCTACGCATGGAGATCGGAACGTGCACACCCTGAAGAAGTATTTACTGGACAATATAACAGAAGCAGAAAGAGTGGACGCCAGTTACATCTTGCTAAAGTGTTTTGGAAGATTTTTTATTATGTATAATCAAGTATTAAATTGAATGTTACTTTGTTATTAGGTTATGTATGTAAGTTTGTTAAACTTGAATGGGACAAATTGTTTTTTTCCTCTTAAGCATACTGAGGTTTTTAAATGATTTTCCATTTAAGTAAGAGTAGATTAGCGCAAATTGTCTTTTCTTCCACTTTTTGTGTTATAATCAAAAAGGTGTTTTTTTGGCTATTTGTGAGTAGTACAGGTAACCCTGTGACTTCTGCCTTGAGTAAAATGATTATTCATTGATAAATATTTTTCAGAAAGTAATTTTGGACTTTCCAGGGCGGATCTCAAAAGGTTATTTGTAAGAGTTTTTTTGTATGATCTGGAAACTTAAATTAATAAAAGGAGGGAATGTTATGTCAAGTCTTGGACCTTCTCAATATAACTATAATTTAATTACAGTTTCCAGATATTGCAAGAGGCCCATGAGTCTCTTTGCTAATTATCAATGGTCTTTGCAATTAACAGCAGATGTACCCATGTTAAGTAAATTGGCAAAGGTCAGAGGAACTCCAAGAGAGGTCTTCCTCAGATATAATACAGTTAAAGTCTTGTTAGTTAGTGGTTCATATCCAGCATGCATTAGCTAAGAAACGATAAGGATGTTGGTGTGTGACATCTGGAACTTACATGTTGCTCTGATGTTGGTGCGTCCAAGTTTAGGAGAACTGACAATGTGTGTGCGTTAAACATGATTAGGGAACATGTTCGTGTGTCATTTAGAAAACCTATATAAACCCTGGGTTTTCTTGTGTTCGAGGGACCATTTCTGCGATTGGTTGCTGTTGAAGCAAGGTAATGTTTCCCCATTGTTGTTTGGTGGTGCGCAACTAAATAATAATGATTAATCTCAACTATTTCTGTGTTTGTGTTTCATTGATTCCTCTCTGTTTCATTCTTTCCTGTTGTGTGAGTACTGGATCGCCACAACAGTACGGTCATCATTATAACATCCATGACAAAGCTACCAAGAGCATGCTTCAAATCATTGAAGGAGAACTACAATCAATGACCACTGCAATGCGCTCAACGATTGCACTTTTGACAGACTAAATCAAACAAGGAAAGAAATCCCTTTATATTTTCCATTTTGACCGGACAAACTATGAGCAGGAACGAAAAGAAAGTCCTTGGTTGCAGAATTGAAGTACCCTGAGCATAACTGCTATTAACAACCTTCAGTTGTTCACAGGACGACATGCCTCTTCGATTTGAATACACGGAGAGCCAAAGCCGTACAATTCAAAAGCCATGCTCAACAAACAATTGTCTTGGTCATCCTAGAATTGTCTTGAAAAGACTCAACATTCAACTGCCATATTTCTGAAAGTGCTTTTTGCTCTATCTAGATTCCCGATAACTCTTCTTGGTTGAGTTCTTTGAAGTTGATCAGGATCAAAGAAGAGTGTTTCTGCCCGGTTTTGAGCCTGGGACCTTTCGCGTGTGAGGCGAACGTGATGACCACTACACTACAGAAACTGCTGGAAAGCTAAGTACACGTTTGCGCGTAGATGCAACATTGATATTTAATTGTAAACCTTCAATACGACCGACCACATGTTGATTTCTGAGACTCTGAGAGATTTTACACTGGATCCAGTCACAGCTGCAGCGTCATGGACTTTCGTGACAGCAACTGTATACTGAACCCAAATGCTATCCTGGATATGACCTGTAACCCCTCGAAGAGCGCCAACTAGGATTGACGTGCTAGGATTGCTGCTAGAGCATTCCTCGTTAGTATGGTGGACAGTATCTCTGCTTGTCATGCAGAAGACCGGGGTTCGATTCCCCGACGGGGAGAATTTTCAATAACAGCCAGCCTTTATTCACCAAAGGATGCAAGCATCAATCAACTCATGAACGAGGATGCCACCAAGAGGCCCTTGGAAACACTTTCGGATAAGCGCGTACCTGAACCATGGCAACTGAAATTTCGTACTGGTCATCATTATAACATCCATGACAAAGCTACCAAGAGCATGCTTCAAATCATTGAAGGAGAACTACAATCAATGACCACTGCAATGCGCTCAACGATTGCACTTTTGACAGACAAAATCAAGCAAGGAAAGAAATCCCTTTATATTTTCCATTTTGACCGGACAAACTATGAGCAGGAACGAAAAGAAAGTCCTTGGTTGCAGAATTGAAGTACCCTGAGCATAACTGCTATTAACAACCTTCAGTTGTTCACAGGACGACATGCCTCTTCGATTTGAATACACGGAGAGCCAAAGCCGTACAATTCAAAAGCCATGCTCAACAAACAATTGTCTTGAAAAGACTGCCATATTTCTGAAAGAGCTTTTTACTCTATCTAGATTCCCGAAAACTTTCTTGGTTGAGTTCTTTGAAGTTGATCAGGATCAAAGAAGAGTGTTTCTGCCCGGTTTTGAGCCGGGGACCTTTCGCGTGTTAGGCGAACGTGATGACCACTACACTACAGAAACTGCTGGAAAGCTAAGTACACGTTTGCGCGTAGATGCAACATTGATATTTAATTGTAAACCTTCAAAACGACGGACCACATGTTGATTTCTGAGACTCTGAGAGATTTTACACTGGATCCAGTCACAGCTGCAGCGTCATTGACTTTCGTGACAGCAACTGTATACTGAACCCAAATGCTATCCTGGATATGACCTGTAACCCCTCGAAGAGCGCCACGTAGGGTTGACGTGCTAGGATTGCTACTAGAACATTCCTCGTTAGTATAGTGGACAGTATCTCTGCTTGTCACGCAGAAGACCGGGGTTCGATTCCCCGACGGGGAGAATTTTCAATAACAGCCAGCCTTTATTCACCAAAGGAGGCAAGCATCAATCAACTCATGAACGAGGATGCCACCAAGAGGCCCTTGGAAACACTTTCGGATAAGCGCGTACCTGAACCATGGCAACTGAAATTTCGTATGGTCATCATTATAATATCCATGACAAAGCTACCAAGAGCATGCTTCAAATCATTGAAGGAGAATTACAATCAATGACCACTGCAATGCGCTCAACGATTGCACTTTTGACAGACAAAATCAAGCAAGGAAAGAAATCCCTTTATATTTTCCATTTTGACCGGACAAACTATGAGCAGGAACGAAAAGAAAGTCCTTGGTTGCAGAATTGAAGTACCCTGAGCATAACTGCTATTAACAACCTTCAGTTGTTCACAGGACGACATGCCTCTTCGATTTGAATACACGGAGAGCCAAAGCCGTACAATTCAAAAGCCATGCTCAACAAACAATTGTCTTGAAAAGACTCAACATTCAACTGCCATATTACTGAAAGTGCTTTTTACTCTATCTAGATTCCCGATAACTTTTCTTGGTTGAGTTCTTTGAAGTTGATCAGGATCAAAGAAGAGTGTTTCTGCCCGGTTTTGAGCCGGGGACCTTTCGCGTGTTAGGCGAACGTGATGACCACTACACTACAGAAACTGCTGGAAAGCTAAGTACACGTTTGCGCGTAGATGCAACATTGATATTTAATTGTAAACCTTCAAAACGACGGACCACATGTTGATTTCTGAGACTCTGAGAGATTTTACACTGGATCCAGTCACAGCTGCAGCGTCATTGACTTTCGTGACAGCAACTGTATACTGAACCCAAATGCTATCCTGGATATGACCTGTAACCCCTCGAAGAGCGCCACGTAGGGTTGACGTGCTAGGATTGCTACTAGAACATTCCTCGTTAGTATAGTGGACAGTATCTCTGCTTGTCACGCAGAAGACCGGGGTTCGATTCCCCGACGGGGAGAATTTTCAATAACAGCCAGCCTTTATTCACCAAAGGAGGCAAGCATCAATCAACTCATGAACGAGGATGCCACCAAGAGGCCCTTGGAAACACTTTCGGATAAGCGCCTACCTGAACCATGGCAACTGAAATTTCGTATGGTCATCATTATAATATCCATGACAAAGCTACCAAGAGCATGCTTCAAATCATTGAAGGAGAATTACAATCAATGACCACTGCAATGCGCTCAACGATTGCACTTTTGACAGACAAAATCAAGCAAGGAAAGAAATCCCTTTATATTTTCCATTTTGACCGGACAAACTATGAGCAGGAACGAAAAGAAAGTCCTTGGTTGCAGAATTGAAGTACCCTGAGCATAACTGCTATTAACAACCTTCAGTTGTTCACAGGACGACATGCCTCTTCGATTTGAATACACGGAGAGCCAAAGCCGTACAATTCAAAAGCCATGCTCAACAAACAATTGTCTTGAAAAGACTGCCATATTTCTGAAAGAGCTTTTTACTCTATCTAGATTCCCGAAAACTTTTCTTGGTTGAGTTCTTTGAAGTTGATCAGGATCAAAGAAGAGTGTTTCTGCCCGGTTTTGAGCCGGGGACCTTTCGCGTGTTAGGCGAACGTGATGACCACTACACTACAGAAACTGCTGGAAAGCTAAGTACACGTTTGCGCGTAGATGCAACATTGATATTTAATTGTAAACCTTCAAAACGACGGACCACATGTTGATTTCTGAGACTCTGAGAGATTTTACACTGGATCCAGTCACAGCTGCAGCGTCATTGACTTTCGTGACAGCAACTGTATACTGAACCCAAATGCTATCCTGGATATGACCTGTAACCCCTCGAAGAGCGCCACGTAGGGTTGACGTGCTAGGATTGCTACTAGAACATTCCTCGTTAGTATAGTGGACAGTATCTCTGCTTGTCACGCAGAAGACCGGGGTTCGATTCCCCGACGGGGAGAATTTTCAATAACAGCCAGCCTTTATTCACCAAAGGAGGCAAGCATCAATCAACTCATGAACGAGGATGCCACCAAGAGGCCCTTGGAAACACTTTCGGATAAGCGCCTACCTGAACCATGGCAACTGAAATTTCGTATGGTCATCATTATAATATCCATGACAAAGCTACCAAGAGCATGCTTCAAATCATTGAAGGAGAATTACAATCAATGACCACTGCAATGTGCTCAACGATTGCACTTTTGACAGACAAAATCAAGCAAGGAAAGAAATCCCTTTATATTTTCCATTTTGACCGGACAAACTATGAGCAGGAACGAAAAGAAAGTCCTTGGTTGCAGAATTGAAGTACCCTGAGCATAACTGCTATTAACAACCTTCAGTTGTTCACAGGACGACATGCCTCTTCGATTTGAATACACGGAGAGCCAAAGCCGTACAATTCAAAAGCCATGCTCAACAAACAATTGTCATGAAAAGACTGCCATATTTCTGAAAGAGCTTTTTACTCTATCTAGATTCCCGAAAACTTTTCTTGGTTGAGTTCTTTGAAGTTGATCAGGATCAAAGAAGAGTGTTTCTGCCCGGTTTTGAGCCGGGGACCTTTCGCGTGTTAGGCGAACGTGATGACCACTACACTACAGAAACTGCTGGAAAGCTAAGTACACGTTTGCGCGTAGATGCAACATTGATATTTAATTGTAAACCTTCAAAACGACGGACCACATGTTGATTTCTGAGACTCTGAGAGATTTTACACTGGATCCAGTCACAGCTGCAGCGTCATTGACTTTCGTGACAGCAACTGTATACTGAACCCAAATGCTATCCTGGATATGACCTGTAACCCCTCGAAGAGCGCCACGTAGGGTTGACGTGCTAGGATTGCTACTAGAACATTCCTCGTTAGTATAGTGGACAGTATCTCTGCTTGTCACGCAGAAGACCGGGGTTCGATTCCCCGACGGGGAGAGTTTTCAATAACAGCCAGCCTTTATTCACCAAAGGAGGCAAGCATCAATCAACTCATGAACGAGGATGCCACCAAGAGGCCCTTGGAAACACTTTCGGATAAGCGCGTACCTGAACCATGGCAACTGAAATTTCGTATGGTCATCATTATAATATCCATGACAAAGCTACCAAGAGCATGCTTCAAATCATTGAAGGAGAATTACAATCAATGACCACTGCAATGCGCTCAACGATTGCACTTTTGACAGACAAAATCAAGCAAGGAAAGAAATCCCTTTATATTTTCCATTTTGACCGGACAAACTATGAGCAGGAACGAAAAGAAAGTCCTTGGTTGCAGAATTGAAGTACCCTGAGCATAACTGCTATTAACAACCTTCAGTTGTTCACAGGACGACATGCCTCTTCGATTTGAATACACGGAGAGCCAAAGCCGTACAATTCAAAAGCCATGCTCAACAAACAATTGTCTTGAAAAGACTGCCATATTTCTGAAAGAGCTTTTTACTCTATCTAGATTCCCGAAAACTTTTCTTGGTTGAGTTCTTTGAAGTTGATCAGGATCAAAGAAGAGTGTTTCTGCCCGGTTTTGAGCCGGGGACCTTTCGCGTGTTAGGCGAACGTGATGACCACTACACTACAGAAACTGCTGGAAAGCTAAGTACACGTTTGCGCGTAGATGCAACATTGATATTTAATTGTAAACCTTCAAAACGACGGACCACATGTTGATTTCTGAGACTCTGAGAGATGTTACACTGGATCCAGTCACAGCTGCAGCGTCATTGACTTTCGTGACAGCAACTGTATACTGAACCCAAATGCTATCCTGGATATGACCTGTAACCCCTCGAAGAGCGCCACGTAGGGTTGACGTGCTAGGATTGCTACTAGAACATTCCTCGTTAGTATAGTGGACAGTATCTCTGCTTGTCACGCAGAAGACCGGGGTTCGATTCCCCGACGGGGAGAATTTTCAATAACAGCCAGCCTTTATTCACCAAAGGAGGCAAGCATCAATCAACTCATGAACGAGGATGCCACCAAGAGGCCCTTGGAAACACTTTCGGATAAGCGCGTACCTGAACCATGGCAACTGAAATTTCGTATGGTCATCATTATAATATCCATGACAAAGCTACCAAGAGCATGCTTCAAATCATTGAAGGAGAATTACAATCAATGACCACTGCAATGCGCTCAACGATTGCACTTTTGACAGACAAAATCAAGCAAGGAAAGAAATCCCTTTATATTTTCCATTTTGACCGGACAAACTATGAGCAGGAACGAAAAGAAAGTCCTTGGTTGCAGAATTGAAGTACCCTGAGCATAACTGCTATTAACAACCTTCAGTTGTTCACAGGACGACATGCCTCTTCGATTTGAATACACGGAGAGCCAAAGCCGTACAATTCAAAAGCCATGCTCAACAAACAATTGTCTTGAAAAGACTGCCATATTTCTGAAAGAGCTTTTTACTCTATCTAGATTCCCGAAAACTTTTCTTGGTTGAGTTCTTTGAAGTTGATCAGGATCAAAGAAGAGTGTTTCTGCCCGGTTTTGAGCCGGGGACCTTTCGCGTGTTAGGCGAACGTGATGACCACTACACTACAGAAACTGCTGGAAAGCTAAGTACACGTTTGCGCGTAGATGCAACATTGATATTTAATTGTAAACCTTCAAAACGACGGACCACATGTTGATTTCTGAGACTCTGAGAGATTTTACACTGGATCCAGTCACAGCTGCAGCGTCATTGACTTTCGTGACAGCAACTGTATACTGAACCCAAATGCTATCCTGGATATGACCTGTAACCCCTCGAAGAGCGCCACGTAGGGTTGACGTGCTAGGATCGCTACTAGAACATTCCTCGTTAGTATAGTGGACAGTATCTCTGCTTGTCACGCAGAAGACCGGGGTTCGATTCCCCGACGGGGAGAATTTTCAATAACAGCCAGCCTTTATTCACCAAAGGAGGCAAGCATCAATCAACTCATGAACGAGGATGCCACCAAGAGGCCCTTGGAAACACTTTCGGATAAGCGCGTACCTGAACCATGGCAACTGAAATTTCGTATGGTCATCATTATAATATCCATGACAAAGCTACCAAGAGCATGCTTCAAATCATTGAAGGAGAATTACAATCAATGACCACTGCAATGCGCTCAACGATTGCACTTTTGACAGACAAAATCAAGCAAGGAAAGAAATCCCTTTATATTTTCCATTTTGACCGGACAAACTATGAGCAGGAACGAAAAGAAAGTCCTTGGTTGCAGAATTGAAGTACCCTGAGCATAACTGCTATTAACAACCTTCAGTTGTTCACAGGACGACATGCCTCTTCGATTTGAATACACGGAGAGCCAAAGCCGTACAATTCAAAAGCCATGCTCAACAAACAATTGTCATTGAAAAGACTGCCATATTTCTGAAAGAGCTTTTTACTCTATCTAGATTCCCGAAAACTTTTCTTGGTTGAGTTCTTTGAAGTTGATCAGGATCAAAGAAGAGTGTTTCTGCCCGGTTTTGAGCCGGGGACCTTTCACGTGTTAGGCGAACGTGATGACCACTACACTACAGAAACTGCTGGAAAGCTAAGTACACGTTTGCGCGTAGATGCAACATTG